>NC_061841.1:13985421-13997921 GCF_019202785.1 Penaeus chinensis
CATCAGACATCGGTAATCAGGCGAGATAGGTAAGACTAATAGCTGACTCCTTGGTGACATAGCACTTGTAGAGCCATCTATGTGTAAAGATAATAGATAAACTTTTATTACACTGGGCATGGCATTGTACTCTTGCCACCTGCACTAACTGAGTTAAAACCTCCTCCTGAATGACTACTATCACCTCCGTCCAGTTTAAACCATCCACCAGCTTTATCCATCTACTATCCTTTCCTCCCTTATTACTACTCTTCAGTCTTATTGTCTGGCTCTCCCCAGTACTACCTTGGTCAACACTACTGCCTCTTCCACACATCTCTTCTAATACCCCCACTTTTATGAACTTTTTGAATACTCAGTTTAGCCCAGCCAAATGGGATCAATTTCTTGTGGTCTCCTCTACAGCCCCTTGCTCTGACAGCACTCCTCTTCCAGCAATGTTTCTAAAAACAAGTATGCAGTTTCTTTACAATTATTCCTGCCTTGTTACAGTTATATCAGAATCCTAAGCTAAATTATTATCAATCATGACTGAATTCACTAGCAAACCAACTCCTGCCCAGTCTCATCCCTCCCTCAATACTTGTACTGAAACTTCAGTGCTAGTATTCAGTCATCTCTGACAAACTGCCCTGTCTTCAACAAGGATTGGTCAGATTGTCAAGAAGTCTTATTCACCTGCCCCCTGGACTATGATGCAGTATCAGTATAATACTACACCATCCCCCTAGAGGCCATTAGAGGCCACCAATATTGCCAAGATTATTTTATGTAGACTTAACCTCTGACCATATACATCTCCTTCGCATCAGAATTTTAGTGTCTAGGCCACCCTTTCAAACACTGCTGCTCCACAGCCCAATGCCCTCTGTATGCCCAACCTGGTCATGATCGATCAAACTGCTCTGCACAATAACGCACATATGCCAGCTGTGGTGGATCCCAAATTGAATTTTATAGGGTTGCTCAAATTCAAATTTGGGTTCACTTTATGTGAGGCCAGACCAGGTTTTTCACTTAGTCCCTACTCCAATACTGTCTTTTGCTTTGCACCGTGCCCCCCATAATTCCTTGCTCGATGTTGTCTAAGGGGGCTTAGGAGATGAAGACTAGGGTCCAATGTGGGGATCACCCTTACTTTGGACCTCAGCCCTCACCTAAACTAATTTTGCAAGGTCTTTTCTTCTCTCCCTTTCCTTCTTTCTTCATCATCCCCTACTTCTGTTCACTTCCTAAGGTGTGAGAACCGTGCTGAAAGGATGAAAGTCTGGCTTTGCGTCAGTCATGAACGGCCTCCAGGAGCCATGGGCACGGTATTCCTTTGGTCAATTGTCTAGCCCTTACCCCTCATGGGGACCCAGAGGGGTAGACTGTTTCCTCTCCCCATTTATTTCAGGCTCACCATGGCCAATAATTAAAATGTTTTACCCTTCTTAGGAGCATTAACCCATTGCCGGCAGGCATGGCATGTATGTACGTGCCATGCCCACTGTGAGTTTACTTGTTAAATTGTTTTTACACATTGATGGCTACACTTGTACTAAGTCACCAGTGAGCCAATTCAAGGAAAGGTGAAACCAGGTAAGATCAAAGGATCTACTAATTGACTCAATTGTAGCTAAGCACTAGCAGAGCCATCTATGTACAGAGACATTTCACAAAAAATATAAAAAATGAGCACAGCATTTTCCCCATCTTTTATTTATTTTCCCGGCGGCAATGGGTTAAGGCTTGACCCTTCATCAACCAGCCTATCTAAATTTGATTTCATTTGGTTTTCCGACCCTTGCCTCTCTTTTGCCCACGGCTCCAACTGATACTCGTACCCCCCTTAATGATTGCGATCAACCCTATCCATTCCGAATTATCCCGGTCATTACTCATCCTTCAGAATACACCCTCCCAACATCCTCCACTCTATCTTCTACTGCACAGTCTTCTTCATTGTTTACCTCTACCCCCTTATTACTATTCATCCTTATTGTCCTCCCAACAGTACTACCTCTCTCCATATCTCCCCATCTTCCTCCCGACCTCGTCCTTCTACCGCTTACATATCAACAAACCTTTTAAGTACCCCTTTTGGCCCAGCCAAGTGGCATCAGTTCTTTGTGATTCCCCTCACAGTCCCGTATTCTGACAATACCCTTCTCTTCCAACAATGTCTCCAAAATCAGGTAGGCAAAGTTTCCTGATCATTCAGTTACATCCGAGTCCCAAGCTCGTGCACTATCTAACTGACTGAACGCACTGGCAAACCTATTCCTGCCCAACCTCATTCCTCCATTAATACTTGTACCGGAACTGTTTCCGTCTCTCCCTGTCTACGGCAAGGACTGGTCAGACTGTGAAAATTACTTGCTTGCATGCCTCATCGACCATGATGCAGTCGCAGTCCAGTGCTACAAAATTCTAGCCAGAGGCCAACATAAGTACTTCACCAATATTGTCAAGATTATCTTTCGTAGACATGACCCCTTCCCCGTCAATGTTAAAAATGTTAGCGTTTTGGCCACCCAGCCAAACATTGTTGTTCCACACCCTGCTGCCCTCCCTGTGATCAACCTGGTCATGATCGTTCAAACTGCTAAGTTTAGTCACGCAAATATTGTATTTCTGTTTTATAGGAGCTGCCCTGCCTACAAGCTCGAATCTGAGGTAGCAGTTCTTAGATTCAAACTAGGCCTCACTCTACGTGAGGCCAGACAAGAAGTACACCGACGACTTCTTTCTCCTTTTTACCTATTCCAAAACTGCACTTTGCTCCGCTCCCCTTCCATCTTCTCAAGAAGTCTCAGCATCCCCCCCAGTATTCCGTCCCTCAACCCGAACCAAAATATCTCTACTACCTCTCTCTCCCAGTCAAATTCCTTTTCCAGTCTAAATTCAGATACCCCAGTCTCTAACACTTCCCTGCTGCCTACCCCTCCCCTCTCCCCCTCCTTCTCACTCTACCTGTCTTACCAGACAATCTAAACGTTCCACTCCATCTTCTCTCACACCTCCTACACCCACCTCCCCCTCTACTCCTCAGACATCTATTCCCTCTTCTCCACATAAGAAAATCTTTGTTTCTAAAACCTCCCCACCCAACTCCCATCCAGAAACTCTTGAAGACATCCAAAAGTTCATAAAAATGACTCGGGAGAATGATCCACTCTCTCATTCACCCTCTAACCCCTTTATATGGTATTCATTCAAAAGGAGTAACTATGCATCAGACTCTCCTGCCAGCTCATAGCCTCTCCATCATCAAAACTTCTGCAATGCCTCCTCGTGGCCACCCATGGAAACTGGGTACCTTGCGGTCTTAGGCTGAACTGTGGAGGCTCTTGGTGCAGCAGGAGGTCAAAGTCATGGACACTGGCATGGACACGCCCTGGCTTCGTACTATATCCTGCCCCCGTCCCGCAGGTGGATTATGGGGCCTGCAGCCAGCCAACCCTCTCTATATGGGGCGGCGTCGGTGGGGGGGGGGGGGGGGGGCAGAGATAGCATCCACCCAGAGTGGCTGCCCGACCTGTCAGGGTGGGGGCTTGGAATGACGATCGGTTACCACTACTGTCGAGGGAGCTGAAGGAGCTGAGAATTGAGGTGGCAGCTCTCTCAGAGGTAAGAAGACCTGGCAGCGGCACGATAAGTGTGGTTGGCTACACTTATTACTGGTCGGGCCGCAGCGATGGCCACCATCTCCAGGGAGTAGTCATAGCCATCTCCAGCAGACTTCAACCCTCGGGTAGAGGTCACTCCAGTCGATGAAAATATAATGGCACTGAGACTGATGCTTACATTTGACTTCACGTCTTTTATTGATGTGTACACTTTTACGGATGTGTATAAACTCAATGTGAAACAGATGTTTTACGCCAAACTCTCATCTGTGACAGATAGCTGTCCTCGACAAGATATTTCTATTGCTCTAGGTGGTTCTCACCCGCATCGTTGGACTTGGTACAGCGATACGGGTAATGTGGCCAAGGAGATCGACCACATCCTCGTTAGCACTCAATGTAGGATCCTCCAGAACTTCTATACTCTTTTCACTAATATTCTGTCCTACAGCATTCTACAACTTTTGGCATCTAATACTTCATATCCTGATCATCAACTCATCCCCACCCTTTTCGCCACAATACTTTACCATAGTGCTATATGACCTTTGATGTCTAGCACATTTATTTTTTTTTTTTTTAACCATTAACCATTTACCATTTGCACCTCCCCTCCCTCCCAAGATGTTTCTTTTTTTTCCCACTTCTACCCCTTCCCTCTCCCGGTCAAATTCTTCAGCCATTCTAAATCCAGACACCTCAGTCTCAACCCTATTCCAGGCACTCCAATCTCTACTCCCCAGTATATACCTCCTCGCTCAGCTCATCGCACAAGACAAGCTAAACATCCCCTCTTCTCCCTCTCATAAGAAAACCTAACCAAATCCACTTCAGAAACTCTCGAAGACATTCAAACTATCTCATCATGACCCAAGATAAGTTACCTATACCTCATTAATTTTCCAATCTCTCTGACCTCATTCCTTCTACCCCCAAAGTGACTGCTGACATGCATCCACTTCTTACACATGTTCTCCCAACACCCCCTCATCCCACTCCCTCCCAACACAGCTCATTCCCCCCCTGCTTCAACTGCATCATTTCCCCTTCTTTCCCTATTATCCCTTCTGCTTCCCTCTGGATATACATATGACTGTGATCTAATCGCCCTTAAACTCCATTTCTACCTTGTCCTTGATAGTTCTTCCTGTAAAAACTTTCACCCTTGACATTCCCTACCTTAGCCCGTTTACTCATCCCTCTACCCCCACCCCTCTTTGTCATACTATCCTGAACTGATATACTTTAGACATATAACACGCTGAATCATCAATAAACCCCCTCTTTACCTTTTTCAGTACTACAGCCAGCCCTCCATTTTATGGACCTTTTCATTTATATGATCATTTGGGCTTAGGTTCCTGTTTATGATTATTCCAAGGTATTTTTTCTATCTGTTGGTTTAAATACTGCGTCTCCAAATTTGTACTAGTATAGTGGATTTTTTTTTTTTTTTTTTTTTTTTTTTTAACTTTCTCCGAACCTGAGTATATGCTTTTTATTGGTGTTGAATTCCATTTTTCAAGTGCAACTCCATACGAATAAGTCTTCGACGTCACTTTGGAGGCATTGGCATGAGACGTCTATCCATTTTTGCAATTTCGCGTTGTCTGCAAAGATATTCAGACTCCCTGGGCTTCTGTTTGACTGACCCTAAATTATTGACAGTAAGCATTATCGGTACTCCCATAGTTACTTATCGCCATGAATAAAGCTTCCCTCTAATTACGGTGCTCGCCTGCCTTTCGTGATGGAATTTATTTATGTATTTAAAAATTTATATCGCGTCAACATAAGGTCTTTAACAGTGTATACAAAAGACAAAGCCCCCTGGTACGAAAGTTTTTTGGTTCAGCAAGGCGATGTTTGTGGATTTCAAGAATGGGCAATGGACAAAAAACAAATGTACCAGGAATCAAAGGTCACACAAAATTATGGTAAATTATTGTGGCGCAAGGGGAAAATACGAGTTAACGATTTGGATAAGTGGAAAGAAGGGGATTAAGGAAAAGGAAAGAGGGAGAAGAAAAGATCCTGCAAAATTAGTTGAGGCGAGAGCTGAAGTCTAAGGCAGCGGTGATCTCTACATTGGGCTTCAGTCTCCGCCCCCTATGCCCCCCACGGCAAAAACGAGCAAGGGATTGGAGGGGGCAGAGTCATGATGGAAGGCTTTCATCTATTCGAAGAGTTTGCTTTTCACTCGACCTAAATGTTCTAATTTCCATAATAGTTTTCTTAGAGACACCTTTTTAAAATCTAGGTATACAATTTTCACCCATAAAAAAACAAATTGCTTATTTGATATCATCGTGGTTTTTTTTTCAAGTACTTAAAACAACTGCTTCCTAATTGTCCTTTCTAAAAAGTGTAACGTTGGCGAGTTCCACGTTTTTGGTAGTTTTCCTTGTTTCACTGAATTCTGGAATATTAAGAATATAGGAATACATATTTTATTTATTTATTGAAAATGGTCTAAGGTCATTAACGGCGTATACAAAACATAGCGATAGTGTGTTTTTTTTTTTTTTGTTTTGTTTTTTTTTTTTTTACTATTCAGTAAGGCAATGTTTGTGGATTTCCAGAATGATCAATGGTAAAAAGCAAATGTACCAGGCATCAAAGGTTACACAGTATTATGATAAAGCATTATGGCGAAAATAGTAAATATGAGTTAACGATTTGGATAAGTGGACAGAAGGTGATGAAGAGGAGTAGGAAAAAGAAAGAAGAGAAGGCCCTTCAAAATTAGTTGAGGCGAGGGCTGACGTCCAAGGCAGGGTGATCCCTACATTGTGCATCAGTCTCCGCCTCCCATGTCCCCCACGGCAACAACGAGCAAGAGATCGGGGAGCTGTAGATTATTTGCTTCGACTTTAACGTTACCAATCTTGGTTTCTACTTCCACCCTTGCCTTCAGTTTTTTGAGCCTCAATTCTAACTGCTGCTTGCGCAAACTTTCTCCTGGTCTGATCTTAGCTGTAACCCATTATAACAAACAAAATCAGCTGTCCTCACGACAGTGGTCTCATTGCGGGAAACGCTTCCCATGCAGGATTCGCGGTCACTTCTCGTCTCCCCCGACTTCGCTAGCACGTCCCTCTCTTTCAATGTTTCACTGATTTTAACCATTATTTTTTCAACATGAATTATCCACATTTACATAACCCATCGCTAGCAGACTAGACCAGTCTTGCAATCGGCCGTTTTACACGATTAATTAAGCCAGTCCTTCGTCTTGTTAATGTTATCATTTATACGCTTTGTGTTTTTTCTATTGTTGTATTTGTGTAATGAATGAAATAGCCTCCAACGCTTTTACGTCAACCTTATGGCCGTTTCGTTCCGACTCATGATTATCTGGTCCGCATACTGTACACGACGGTGAAATGTAGCTCGCTGGAGTAAAGCCCTGCTGGACTAGACCACCCATTGTCCTATCTAATGGGTATTTAACAACATGTAAGAGTTGTACTGCAATAATGGGATGCACTGCACTCAGTGTGTGCAGTAATTGCAAGATAAAAATAGTGTGATCAAGTGTAAAATAAAACATCTCAAAAACGTCAATTAAATGTTTATGTAGCTGATAATCACATCACTTGAAAGTGCAATTAGTAGTACATAATTTAATGGCCAAAGATAAGATTAAAATAACTAGAGAAAGTCATAAAGCAAATTATGGCAATATAAGAATTAATAACAGGATTCAAGTAAATTACTGTCATATTTCTGGAACAGAAAGAATGATATCCTGCACTTGTTATGAACTCAGTGATGCCTTTATGCATACTAAACATTTTTGGGGAGAATTATATGTATTTTTAACCCCATGCTTCTCAGCCAGCTACAATGGCAAAGGCCTAGGTGTAAACTTGGCAGGTACACACAAGGTACGGTAAACTGTTGCACTTGTTTTCATGACAATACAAGCCCTAATACAATCCTGGTTTGTGACTTTGATATGTATTTTATAGCAAGGCATTATTTTGCCTAAAATTTAGGCAAAAAAAAAAAAATATATATATATATATATATATGTGTGTGTGTGTGTGTGTGTGTGTGTGAAAGGAGAAAACACACTACCGTGTTGATACTATGGTACAAAAACCCACACTGTAAAAACTAGATTTAATTGAAAATGGACCTATGCTATTCCCTGTACCTCCTGTGACAAACAATACTTTGGCGAGACGGGCGCCAGTCTCACTAAGCGCCTGTCTCAACATAAGTACGCTGTTTCCAGGGGGCACAACAACAACGCTCTCTTCCGCCATCAGTGGGATACAGGCCATCTGATGGACTGGTCAACGGCGCGAATTATCTTTCCTTCCGCTGACGTCCACGCCCGCAGACTGGTGGAATCTTCCCTAATTAAGCTGCTTCCCAATTTCAACCTGAACAGCGGCTTTTCTCCTGCTGACAGTCTCCTCGCTTCCCACATCCTCCGCCTTCTCCCGTATGCCGGCCACCCTTCGGGGTAAGGATAGACCGGACCCTCTCCTTCCATAAGGAGGTCCAGTACCTGGTTGACCGAACCAAAGCAAGACTGTCTGTCATGAGAGCAATGACTGGGAGACGCATAGGGGCCAGACACAAAGTACTAAGATCATTCTATGTACATGCTGTCCGGCCCATTGTGGACTATGCCTCAGTCGCTCTAATTGCTGCAAAGAAAAAGCACACAGACAAATTAGAAACAGTCCAAAATGAAGCTGCCAGGATCATTCTGGGTGCCCCGAGGTGGACGAAGGTTCTCAACCTCCTGATGGAGGCAAACCTTCTCCCCCTGGACTCACGAATCGATCTAACGGCACACAATTTCTGTCAAAGGTCATCCAGGCTCCCAGGAACACAAGCCTAAGACAAAAATTAGTCAGATGCCTCGAACAAGACAACGAGCTCGTTGCAAACAACTCCTGGCTGTCTCATACAGCCAGGGTGTTGATACGCCATCAGCTCAAAGAACAGCTTCTTGCTAAGGGCATGGACTCCCCCCACCCCGACTTTGCCGAAGCCCCGCCGTGGGCACTGAGCCTGATAGAGTTCAACATAATGAACCTGTCAATGAAAAAGAGCCTATACCCCATGCCTAGCCTAAAGGCAGAAGCCCACAGGGTCATTGCAGCCATCACTCCTCCGGGTAGTAGAACATACTACACGGATGGATCGGTCGATCCCTTGAGCCACACTGCAGGCGCCGGCTTTGCAGCTAGGGATGCCACGCGATCCATGAGGGTAACAGACAACGCCTCCTCGCTACAGGCAGAGGCAGTTGCAATCATGGGAGCCCTAGGCCACGCGTCCCTAAGGGAAGGACACGTGGTCATACACACAGACTCCAGGGCAGCCATTGACTGTCTTCTGCACAGCTCACCCACAGACAACATCTACCTACTGACCACGATTCTCACAATGGCACAGAGAATTCTTGCTCAGGGTAGAAGAATTATCATCAATTGGGTCCCAAGCCACATCGGCATCAGAGGGAACGAGCTTGCTGACAGACTAGCCGCCGCTGGCAGGGGTATGCCCCCAAATCCCATGACGATAAAACCGAGCCGAAAATTACTTATGGAGAAGTGTGCCTTGGTCGGTCGTACCTTCCTACGGCAGCTCCACAAAGAGGAAACGAGAACCTCCCCCTCGGCCAGCTGGTACTCAGACGCCACAGGCTATGAACCACTGGCACTCTCTGAAGTAAGCAACAGAGGTACCGAAGTCATTCTTCACAGAATGCGCCTAGGTTACCACTGTGCATGGCAGATTATCCCAACAATCGAACGCGATGAATGGTGCTGCAAGCACTGCGGCGAGCCGAACGCCACACTAGTCCACTACCTAGAAAATTGTAACCATACACAATTCCTGAGACATGGACCGCCCACAACAGCCGCCGTGCTGGTAAAGAGGCTATGCGAAATGCTTACACCATGGCGGCAGGAGCGCTTGCTGGCAATCTCGCCGCCACGGTAAGCACCGAGTGTCAGACAACTCAATGAGACAGCCGTAAAAAAGCTGACACAGGCCGGGCCATATCTAGAAGGCCCGGGCGAAGCCAGAACTTCGCAAACCAAACCCCCCGCCCCCCACCCCTCACACAGTCCGCCTGACCCTCCGACCTGATCTGACCTCCCTTCGTTTCCGTTCGTCTGTCCTCACCTGCCCCGTGTCACCGCGTTGCCTTTCCTCTCTCTGTGTTATACCCCCTCCTTTTCCTTGCCTCCTCAAACCTGAAGATGGAATCCAGGTGGATTCCGAAACAGTAGGCTCATTTTCAATTAAATCTAGTTTTTACAGTGTGGGTTTTTATACCATATATGTATATGTGTATATATATATAATCAAAGAAAGCATCCAGAAATTTATTGCTTTTAATTGTTGTCAGGTCACGAGCTCCGACCAAACTGTCTGAGGAGCTCAGCGGGTGCTCTGAAGTAAAGTTTTATTGCCTAATAATATTTGACTGGCCTAGAAATTATGATTTTTGAGTTTTTCTTCATTAGCTTACTTTTCAATTATCTTGAATAATAATAAAACATTGACGTAAAATATAAAACCAAATATGTAAATTAGTGTCGGGAAGCAAGCCTGGGGACGACGGTTGTTTGCCGAGAAGAGGTGGTGGTTTGCGGTGTTCCCACGGCAGCCTGAAGACGTTGTCATGGTGACGGAGCGCGAAATAGGGCGAAGAGTCTATAGAATTGGAAAGGCTGCCTCAATTGAATCACTTAGCCCATTCGCGACGGGGAAAATGCTGTGCTCATTTTCTATATTTTTTTGTAAAATGTCTCTATACATGATTTCACCTTTCCTTGAATTGGCAGGAAAATGTATTTTTTCCTAGTGCTATGAATATCGATGGTGTAATTTATATTATAAACATTATGATTACTATAATGTTATAAACAATAGTAATAGCAAAATAAGATAACGTAAAATATTTTCGTAAATTAAAGAAAAGGGTAAACGGGCGAGACAGGCAGTACTCGTAATTGGCTCATCGGTGATTTAGTACAAGTGTTGCCATCTATAGGGAAAACAATTAAACAAGTAACTCAGTGGGAATGGCACGGATACGTGACATGCCCGTGCGAATGGGTTAATGCACTGGAGGCTACCCAGATGTGAAATTAGCTTCAGAAAAAGTGCCTTTCTTAAATAGTTCACTAATAAGATGTTTAGATTTCTATGCCCCATCTCTCTGCTCAGCTGCCTGGCCAAGACGGCTGAGAGGATGGTACTAAACCGGCTTCAATGGAAAACGGGACCCCCGCACGAACAACTCCACGGGTTCACAAGGGGCATGGGCACAGCACACAGCATAGCCACGCTCTTAAGCACAATCAGCAAGGGCCCAGCTGTGGTGGTATTCCTTGACCTGGAGAAGGCTTTTGAACTGGCAAGTCCGCTTGCCATTCAGGAAAGCCTGATCCAGAAGGGAATCAGAGGAAAGCTCTTGGCTTGGATAGGTGACTACTTCAGGAACAGGACTGCCAATGTCAAATTCCAGGGTCACCTATCGCAGCACATGCCGCTCGAAAATGGAACGCCACAGGGTGGGGTTCTCAGTCCAGCCCTATTCAACACTTTAATGTCCTGCATCCTCAACATAAACCTCCCAGTGGGGTGCCAGATCATCTCGTATGCAGACGATCTCGCTATCACCTCCACTGGACCACGCAGCCAGAATAAAGCCCAGCGTTGTCTGGACCTCGTGTCAGAGGAGTGTTGTAGGACAGGACTAAAGATCTCTGCAGCCAAATCCAAAGCCATGGCTCTGAGACAGAGAGTTCGAGGCACAAGACTGAAAATCCAGGGAGTGGAATTAGAATGGGTCCAGGACTACCTATACCTTGGGGTAAGGATAGACCGGACCCTCTCCTTCCATAAGGAGGTCCAGTACCTGGGCGACCGAATCAAAGCGAAACTGTCCGTCATGAGAGCAATGACTGGGAGACGCATAGGGGCCAGACACAAAGTACTAAGATCATTCTATGTACATGCTGTCCGGCCCATTGTGGACTATGCCTCAGTAGCTCTAATTGCTGCAAAGAAAAAGCACACATACAAATTAGAAAGTCCAAAATGAAGCTGCCAGGATCATTCTGGGTGCCCCGAGGTGGACGAAGGTCCTCAAGTTCTGATGGAGGCAAACCTTCTCCCCCTGGACTCACGAATCGATCTAATGGCAACACAATTCCTGTCAAAGGTCATCCAGGCTCCCAGGAACACAAGCCTAAGACAAAAAATAGTCAGATGCCTTGAACAAGACAACGAGCTCGTTGCAAACAACTCCTGGCTGTCTCATACAGCCAGGGTGTTGATACGCCATCAGCTCAAAGAACAGCTTCTTGCTAAGGGCATGGACTCCCCCCACCCCGACTTTGCCGAAGCCCCGCCGTGGGCACTGAGCCTGATAGAGTTCAACATAATGAGCCTGTCAATGAAAAAGAGCCTATATCCCATGCCTAGCCTAAAGGCAGAAGCCCACAGGGTCATTGCAGCCATCACTCCTCCGGGTAGTAGAACATACTACACGGATGGATCGGTCGATCCCTTGAGCCACACTGCAGGCGCCGGCTTTGCAGCTAGGGATGCCACGCGATCCATGAGGGTAACAGACAACGCCTCCTCGCTACAGGCAGAGGCAGTTGCAATCATGGGAGCCCTAGGCCACGCGTCCCTAAGGGAAGGACACGTGGTCATACACACAGACTCCAGGGCAGCCATTGACTGTCTTCTGCACAGCTCACCCACAGACAACATCTACCTACTGACCACGATTCTCACAATGGCACAGAGAATTCTTGCTCAGGGTAGAAGAATTATCATCAATTGGGTCCCAAGCCACATCGGCATCAGAGGGAACGAGCTTGCTGACAGACTAGC
>NC_061841.1:14010421-14015421 GCF_019202785.1 Penaeus chinensis
TGTTTATGTATATGTATGTTTATATTCATTGATATATATATACATATATATAAATATATATAAATATATATATGTTTTTTCTATATATATATAAACACATACATTATATATATAAACTTATAGTTATATATATGTAAAAGTTTGTATATATATATATATGTGTGTGTGTGTGTGTGGATATATATATATATATATATATTTATATATATATATATATATATATATATATATATATATATATATATATATATATATATATGCTCATGCTATATGCTATAACCTTTTATGATTCCTCTTATAGTCTTCTTCCTCATCTGTTCTGAATTAAATTTGTTCTACCTTCCCTAACTTTATTAATTCACTATAATGTCTTACTTTACGATGATGAAGTATCATTAACATATCTAATTTCGTCTTGATATTCAGCCTTTTCTTATCAATAGTTAAATGACCGTTACTAGTATAATCATAATGTCGATACACGTTATTTCTGCTATTAACTAATTATTATTATTATTAAAACCATACCATATCAATATTATATTCCAAAGTATCAACACCATCATTTCCATTTGATTAACGTTATTGGCTCACCTGTCGCTCGCCTTTCTGCTATTAACTAATTATTATTATTATTAAAACCATACCATATCAATATTATATTCCAAAGTATCAACACCATCATTTCCGTTTGATTAACGTTATTGGCTCACCTGTCGCTCGCCTTACCTGGAGAAACGTGGCAACGTCGCAATCCTTGCGATAGTTACTAATTCATTCCTGTCTATTTCTTTTTTTCTCACTTACACAAGGGCAAATTTTAAGACTCTGCCTCCTATTTCTCCCTTTAAAAACAACAAAAGCCCAGACGGACCCTAGAACAACAGAAATCCAATTTCAGCGCAGAAAAATTGGAAATGTTTCGGCCGCTGGTCTCTTCAGTGGGCTTGGCCGAGACACAACAGGCTGGTCTATGAGTCCATCGTGCCATGCAGGAAAGGCTCGGGCTTGCGGGTTCAAAACATGTCGCAGCTGAGTGAATATGAGATCTTTGAGCCCACAACCCATCCTTGGGGGGTCACAATATCCTTAATATCCTTCCTGGCCATTGTGATATCCTTCTGCTCGCCTTACTGGCTCAAAAACGACGGCGAGCTGAGTGAGGGCCATTTCCTAAACACGGGTGAGTCACTCCTCTTTTCATTCGTTTTATTTCATTCATGTTTTCCCCAGGGCGAAGCCAAGGCTAGGGTTATCTACGAGTGTTTGGCATGGGGTGTCTCTTGCAGACCAGGGAGGCAGTGGTTACCCATGCGGGCTCGTGAACCTCCACAGGGGCGACTGATGGTATTGAAGTTACCAGCGATTTCCAACTTTCCAGCCTCTACTCAAATGCTTTTTTTAAATTACTTCGCACAGACAAAATCAGTCAAGTAATAACACACTGTAAACATAGTTGCAGTTTCTTGAGGAGTAAATAAATCAACAACAGTAAAATAATAAATGTTTTCATATTAAACAGAATTATCAAGAGCACAAGTTTAAACATAAAAGTTGAAATACCATATCACAAAAATGTAAATCCCTTGTTGATTAAAATTCCTAACACCAGGTACAAAAAGAAAATGGTGTGAATCTGTAAGTCCTGTTATGGGTATGCCTTTATCATGCATGTAAGCAATCTTAATCCAGTAGTTTTATTTTGAATATCATCATTATTTTCGAATATGTTCACTTCAAGTTTATAAATCAGCAGTAAGCAAGAGTTTTATATTAAATTATCCGTCATGAAAACATACATACTAATCTCTGTTATGTATTGTGAAACTCCTATGAAGTTTCTGCTACTATTATACTTCATATTAGTGTTGTTTATATATATTTATTTCTTTATATATTTCTTTATTAATCAAATCCCTTTTCATTGGTGGGTAAATGTGATGTCTGGACTGAGGAAAAAGATAAAAGATAGTTAATGCTACAGTTTACCCGGTAAAGTTGACATTTGAACAATAAGATATATTTTTTGTATTACTGCATTTTAAAGAACAATAACAGCTTGGTATAATTTGCTGATTCTGGTACAACAAATCTGACCCCTAAACAAGCAGTTTATGAGTAAACCCTTGGAAGATATATTTTTTTAAAAATTAATCTGTTTGGTTGCCAAATTTTAACACTTGATGAGGAAGGAACAGATCTCAAAATAAAAGGATTTAACCAAATTCCTCATTACATATCAGTTTTTTTCTGTTTAGTATTCATGGGATCTTGTGAAGATGAATGTCAAAATGCTTTACAAATAAGAAGTATTTTGTATCTATTGGAGGAGGGTGTGTGCATATGGTATTAGCAGAGAAAAGGTGTATTTACACTTCATATCTCTTTAGAATAATGATGTAGTCCAAAGGTTTTTATATCCACTATATTTTGATATCATGTAGTCTGTATTGCTCTAATGTAAACAGCAAGATCTTTTTATTTACATGTTGGTACAACTCTTCAATTATAGTTTGAGATTAATCTTAACAACATGGATGCACTAAGCTAGGGCAAATTGAAGATAATATTCTTGTAGAGGACAAAAAGTTGCAGTCATTGATACAAGAAATAACCTGCAGACATGAACAACAATGTCACAAATAAAGGAAACAGATGATGCAGAATGATGAATATCATATATCTTTAGACATTCATTGTACAGTTCTTTATTTCTTTATTGTCACTATATTATATACCAAGCAGATAAAGATTATTGAACTTTTTTTTTTTTCTTCTGTGGAATGTTTTGATATTTGCAAAGGATTGATTGGTGAACTGTATCTACAGGTTCAAGGGTATTATGTAACATGAAGTTATTTGAAAATAGCATTTATTAGGGAAAATTATAGGGGCTGTTTATAACATAAGTTAATGGGACTAAATTAAATCACTTGTATTACACTGCTTTTCCTCACTATCAAGCATAGGAATGAAGATTTGTAAAAGAAAACTTTCCCACATAAGTATTTTCAATGGTAGAACTGAAATGTCAATCTCCATTCACTAATTCCTTCATCTGCTTGTTGAGGAAGATCATCTTTACATTTCTTGTAGTAATCAGTCTCCCAATCACTATTATTCTTGCTTTGTCCTTCTGGTTTGCTCATCCAATAAATGTCTCTTCTTCCTGGCAGCCAAAGCAAGGGTTATGCTGATTATTTGGATGATGTCCTTCTGGTTTGCTAATCCAATAAATGTCTCTTCTTCCTGGCAGCCACAGCAAGGGTTATGCTGATTATTTGGATGATGATGGTAGACTTGATATCTTTGTTAGGTGCTTCAAGTAGGAACTCCCTTTGCTTTCACCTTCTTCCATTTCTAAGCTCATTATATATATATATATATATATATATATATATATATATATATATATATATATATATAGCTGTATACGCTCCTACTGATGTATATAAACTTGAGATGAAAGAGATGTTTTACTCCAAACTTGCATCTGAGGCAGACAGTTGTCCTCGGCGAGATATTCATATTGTTCTGGGTGACTTCAATGCGGTATCCGGCTGCGATCAAGTTGGCTATGAGATGTCTGTCAGTCCTCATGGCTCAAGAGCTGATGCTGGAAGCGGGAATAGCCTCCTTTTCTGTGACTTTGCTAGGTCCCAGAAATTAAGGATTGACCACATCCTCGTTAGCACTCGGTGGAGGATCCTCCAGAAGTGCAGGGTGTATCGAAGCGCCGAGTTCTGTGGAACTGATCATAGATTAGTTGTGGCTACTCTCCCGGTCCACTTTTGACAGATTGAGGGAGGACGAGTGTGCCCGGGGGTTTGCTGTGGCTATCTTTGGTCATCTCACAGCACTTGAAGGCCTGACAGACTCTGTTCTTCTGTTGGATACCTTCAAGCATGAAACGCTTGATGCAGTTCAAGAATCAATTGGTGAACGCCCAAGAGCAGGACAGAATTCCATCTCGCAGTAGACACTGGAAGACACAGATGCTTGTCGTGCGACTCAATTGTCCGGGGATCGCAACTTGCACCATTCTCTGGTGCGCAGGACTAGGTCACTGTTGAGAAGGGATAAGGAACAGTTTATCAGTAATCTTGCAGGTTGAAAGCCATTTATTAGTAAATGACCTTCGTCCTTTGTGAGACCTGTTACAGGACCTGTTACTTGTACAATCCATGATCGGCAACTCAGGCTATATGGCCACTTGGCTCGATTCCCACAGGTAGACCCTGCCCACCAGGTTGTCTCTGTCTGAGACAGCCCTGGGTGGAGGAGGCCTGTGGGACGACCGAGAAGGTCGTGGCTTGGGCAGATCGATCAAACCTGTTGTGAGGAACTAGAGATGGGCCGGGCCCCTGCCTGGTGGCTAGCCATGAGGGACCCTGATAGGTGGAAGCAAAGGGTGGATGCGGCTATGAGCCCCTGCTGGCGTTAGCTCCCAAATGATGAATGATTATATATATGTGTGTGTGTGTGTGTGTGTGTGTGTGTGTGTGTGTGTGTGTGTGTGTGTGTGTGTGTGTGTGTGTATGTATGTATGTATGTATGTATGTATGTATGTATGTGTGTGTGTGTGTATGTATGTATGTATGTATGTATATATGTATGTATGTATAATTATTATTTTTTTCCACCCTATTTTTTTTTTCTCTTTTTAAGGTAAAGAAAGGCTAAAGGAAGGTCTGTAGACTTAAACCACTGTTTGGAAATAGCTACATCATACCAGGTTGATGGCCTTGGCATCAGGGGTTCACCAGTTGTCCACAATTCTTGCTTGTACTAGCCTTTGTTTATAAAATAGAGCAAGTTGTTCTTGGCAGATACCAAGGTAGTTACATTCATAGCCAGTGCTCTCTTTTCACACTAGAAAAGCAGTAGGATGTCTGATCTGACCAGGATACATGGAACACTCTCCACCATCTATACTAAGACTTGCATAGGATTTTATATTAGACATTTTTTGTTGTAGTTGTGTCCCTTCACATAATTCA
>NC_061841.1:14020421-14027921 GCF_019202785.1 Penaeus chinensis
TCTTTGGGAAGCCTGTTTCAGCAATTACCACGACTATACCTACCGCTACGACAGAATTTATGATGGCTGCTACTGGACGCTGGACGAGGAAACCCATGTCATAGCAGAGCAGTTACGACGACGTGAGTGCACGATTGGCTCAGATATATTAGTAGTAGTAGTTCAAATTTTGTAGTAGCTAGCAGTTTGTATTATATATTAATAGTTTAGTCTGTAGGCTGTAGTAGTTGTTTGCAACTTGTAGTGACAGTTAATATGCAGTAGTAGTTTCTAGTAGTGACTAATAGTTTGTAGTAGTAAGTAGTTTGTAGAAAAAGTATTTGTTATTAGTAGAAAAGTTATTAGTTGTTATTCGTAATCACGTGACTGAAAAAATATTGTTTAAATAAAGTGTTTTTATTAATTCTATAGGAATTTTGGGTAAAATTTATATGCTGAAACGGGTACCTTAACTAGCCAGCTGTAGAGCTCATTCGTATACATCCAGCTTTCACGAAACCTACAACCTAATAATTATTAAAACAAGTGATAGGAGACACATCAACTAATAAATATTCTGTCGATCACAAGTTATGACTCCCAATTGTGCAACGTCGATCTAGACATGGACATTCCTCCTACAATATATGCCCCAAACGACTGTGTTCTAACTAGAACGTGAAACAGAAAGTCAGCAACATGACATATGTGAAGAAAAGGTAATAGGAAACCAGATATTTTGCTAACAAGTAAAGCAGGTGTATGAAACACGAAGCATGAAGTCTGCGCTGAACCCAAGACCGGAGACAGTTGTCACTTTGTGAAACGATGGCTGTGGGGCCTGTCCTGTGTGCGGCCTGACATTTTAAATATACATATATATATATATAATTATAATGAGAGAGAGGAGGAGGAGAAGGAGAAGAAGAAGAGAGAGGAAGGAGGCGAAGAAGAGAGAGGGAGGAGGAGAAGAAGAGAGAGGGAGGAGGAGAAGAAGAGAGAGGGAGGAGGAAAAGCAGAGAGAGGGAGGAGGAGAAGAAGAGAGAGGGAGGAGGAGAAGAAGAGAGAGGGAGGAGGAGAAGAAGAGAGAGGGAGGAGGAGAAGAAGAGAGAGGGAGGAGGAGGAGAAGAAGAGAGAGGGAGGAGGAGGAGAAGAAGAGAGAGGGAGGAGGAGGAGGAGAAGAAGAGAGAGGGAGGAGGAGAAGAAAGAGAGGGAGGAGGAGGAGAAGAAGAGAGAGGGAGGAGGAAAAGAAGAGAGAGGGAGGAGGAGAAGAAGAGAGAGGGAGGAGGAGAAGAAGAGAGAGGGAGGAGGAGGAGAAGAAGAGAGAGGGAGGAGGAGGAGAAGAAGAGAGAGGGAGGAGGAGGAGAAGAAGAGAGAGGGAGGAGGAGGAGAAGAAGAGAGAGGGAGGAGGAGGAGAAGAAGAGAGAGGGAGGAGGAGGAGAAGAAGAGAGAGGGAGGAGGAGGAGAAGAAGAGAGAGGGAGGAGGAGGAGAAGAAGAGAGAGGGAGGAGGAGGAGAAGAAGAGAGAGGGAGGAGGAGGAGAAGAAGAGAGAGGGAGGAGGAGGAGAAGAAGAGAGAGGGAGGAGGAGGAGAAGAAGAGAGAGGGAGGAGGAGGAGAAGAAGAGAGAGGGAGGAGGAGGAGAAGAAGAGAGAGGGAGGAGGAGAAGAAAAGAGAGGGAAGAGGGAGGAAGGAGGAAGAAAAGAGAGAGAGGAGAGAGAAGAAGAGGAGAGAGAAGAAAAGAGAGGAGGAGGAGTAAAAAGAGAGGGAGGCCGAAAAAAGGAGAGTCTCAGGAGAAGAAATCGCAGAGGAAGGCGTAACAAATCTGGCACGACAAACAGCATATGCAGTCTACCCCAAAGCCTTTTTAAATCGCAGAATTAAGGCGAACAAGTATACGGCAGACAATTAGCAATGCATGAATACTGCACAGGGTCGAAAATGGTATCCCCTTTTCCCCTCTGTCTCATCTCCCTTCACCTCTCCCCCTTTCTCTGTCTCTACCTCGTCTCCACGTCTTTCCTCCTCCCCCCTTGAGATCGCCTACCGTTTCGGACTGTTGATGTTGCTCTCTACAATAAATGCCCCCCCCCCCCCCCCACATGCCGCGTGAATTTTGAAATTCTGGGCTGCAATGAATTTCATCTGACGCGAGTCCGAAAACTAGAATCCCATCCTCCCTCTCAATCTCTGTATATTGTGGATCCCTGCCATGGTGAGAATGGTGTCTATACTATTACGACGGCCGAGTAAAGACAAATAAATAAATAAAATGGCAGCACGAATATCTGCCAATTAGGAGTAGATTTCATACCGCACACATATTGCTAGCGAATATGTGTGGGGCAGGGTCTTTGCGTGCATTTGTATGCTCATACTGTATATATGTTTGCCCGTCTAAGCATTTGTAGATGTGAATTTTGCGTGTGGTCCCTGTGGGGTGCATGTGGGTAAATGTGTAAGGTTGACCTGAGATATAGACGAGTGTAGATTTAAGTGTAGGGTCGTGGCTGGTATTGGAGGAAACGATTGATAAGCTTTTTTTGTGTGTGCGCGCGTGCGCTAAATACTGAACAACAGGTATCATTATCTATATTTTTAAATCATTAGAAGTTTGATTAGGTCGCGTGGTTAGCGCGTTTCATGGCTCCTGTTAGCTGGAGTTTACCAACATGGGTAAATGTTGATTTGCCCCGTGTTCAGTCTAGCATCATGCCTCCCTCTAAAGCTGCTTGTTAAACCGTCGTGGTTAGCCCGAGAATGAAAGGCGATTCCTGCCAAGGAAGTATTACCAGCATCCATAGGGTAAAACTGACCGGATTATAATCTGTAATTGCACGCTAGAACTTCACTCATAAAATTTCGGTCACGGAAACTGAGACGCCACGGAAACCGAGACTACTAAAGTAAATGAAGGTGCGGGTGTGATTAACTGTGTATATAACGACAGACACAGTGGTTGCTAGGAGTCAGCAGAGAAAAATGACGCGACTCTGAACCATGAAATTAGGAACATCTAAAGTTAAAATTTATACGATTATCACCGTCGTCGTGTATCAACTTCCCTAACGACTTATTCAGAAGGACAGGCGGCGGTGTTACGACGTACAGGGGAAACTCCATGCCTTATTCGGCGCCACCTCCTTGTGGGGAGCATTAATGAGCTTCAGTAACGTCTGAAGAAAATTCCGTTAAGGATCAAAGCGGTAATTGTATCTGAGACGGCTTTGCACAGTGAAATGTGAAGAGCGATGGAGCGGAGTTTACCTCGGCGTTTGTCACGTACAACAGCCTTAAAAGATAACTGTCGAATGTTTAAGTTAACAATTGAGAACAGAGGTAAAGCGTATCAAAAGAAGAAACAGTAGACGATAGCCATAGTGCAAGCGTCATGCCGGGCTGCACAGGTACCCTCCTCGGCCAGGTATTATGACGGCGGCGGCGACGCGTTCAAATCCTCGCGGTTGGCGGCCAACGCCCGTCCCGCCGCCGCGTGGCTGCCACATCTCCGTTCCCTTACTTCGGGTCAGGACTTATCGAATTTCGATTGTGTTGATTCTTATAAAGAATCAACGCGCTTATGGAGCCTGTTTTGGCATTATGTATGCTTTAGTGGCTTTGTAGAAATCTATGTATTGAATCAAAAGTCAGCCACGTACACGTATTCCTTGTGCAAAATATTACTATAAAGAATACTAGGCTTTTGGCATTTTTGTGGTGACACTCATTTGTTCTCCATCGCAAAAATGATTCGAGATCCAATATATAGAAAAAAAATTTCCGCGACAAGACGGCTATTTTCAAAAGTTTCTAGCCCGCCCAGGAACCGCCACACCCTCCCTTCCCAGGTGAGTCACAGGTAAGGGGCCCGAGCGAGGCTAGACAGGTACGCGATACACCCAACACAACATGCATTCCGCATGGAGAGGCGACTCCTGTTTGTTTTCCGGAACTTTGTGCTTCTGAGGACTTCTGAGTGGAAGGCCATTTCCTAGGCGGTGGTGGCGGTAACGGAAAAGTGGAGTGATACTCGAAAGTGGAGAGATCCCGGAAAGTAATAAGAACGATGTAGGTGATTGTGTGAAGGAGAAATGCGGCCGAAGAAATCGAGGAACGTTGTGTAGAGGCACCTCAAGTGTTGCTGTGAAAGAACAGTAGTAGGAGTCGGAATTATTGGTCGATGTGGAGAACGACCGTGACCGTTTGCTTTTGCGAGACTTTGGCGGGAACTCTCCCTGAGCGAGTAGGGTGTGGCGAAAGTGCAGGCACCTCTGGCTTCTTCTCTGCTTGCCCAGCTGATTCACCACAACAAGGATGGTGGTGCCCCCGAGAGACCGTCGCACCACGGCAGGGTGGTGGGCCATCGGCTTCCACGTCCTGGCCTTCGTCCTTATTTCCATCAGTATGTTCACAACCTATTGGCTCCAGGCCGAGAACAAGGCCTATGGCACGGCCGTGGAGAGCGTGGGCTTGTGGACGCAGTGCTTCAGGTCTTACACCACGCGAGAGGACGTGCATAAGGAGCGCTTCTTTGTAGGGTGTCGCTGGATCTTCGACCCCTTCACTACGGGGTACGAGGACGTCCAGGGAGACTTGCAGTCACGTGAGTCTTTCTGTCAGTACCTTCCTCAGCTGAGTTCATCCTTTCATCTTTTGGCTGCTCTCAGCACGCTCCCTCTGTATTTCTATGAATTTTGACCTTGTCGTCTTACTTGTCTGATGTGTTGTATGAAATGCGTAACAGGAAACAGGACTTTTGGGTTGTTGAATTAGAGGCAGTCAGAATAAAGTGACGAAGATGAGGTAGTCACGAATAAAGTGACAAAAATGCTCCAGTGGCATTAAGTGAAACTCGAGAAATGGTTAATCATCTATATTTAAAATGTCTGGGATTGGCACTGATTTTAAACTGACTTTGTTTCATAAATCTGAAATTGTATTCAAATTTATAAACATTAACAAAATCCTTGGATTGTGAAACATGTGACAAAAATATAGTTGAAAGAACAATCACAGAAATAATGTTAAAATAAAACTTATTCATATATTTATAAAGTCCACAACAAATGTTAGAATGAATAGAAGTGCTGTGTCATATTGTGCCATCAAAATACCATACTCTGAATGAAAATGTTAAATTTGAGTTCCCATTCTATATTATAAAGTGTCACATAGATACATTTCTTGCTAAAGTAAGAAATATTTAGCTGTGTGTTATGAATGCCCTTACAAATAGGTAATACTATAAGCAAGTAAATAAAATAATAATAAATCAAGTTATCTTAAATTAAATTTCTTTGAAGTAATACCTAGCACTAATATATATCATTTTTGCATTCCAGCATTCTTCGTCACAGTCCAGGTCTTCTACACCTTCTGCTTCACGTTGTCGCTGCTTGGCGCTGGTCTCACGGGTGTTCTCATCCTTTGTCCTGGTGAAGATTTTGAGAAATATGTCTTGAAGCTGGCCTACATTGACCTCTTCATCTCATGTACGTCTCCAGTTTCCCATTCATTGTTGCTGTTTTGGGGGTTGTATGTTTGTATTCTTAATAATTATTTACATTGGTCTTCATTTTTTTATTATTACTTTGTTCATGTGCCAGGTAATTGTTACTCATTTACAAAAGAATAACCCCAATATAGGTTGCTAATCATTATTCATCATTACAGGGTTCTTTGGCTTTATTGCCGTGATAGTCTTTGGAGCTATGGGTGACAACCGTGATTGGATGCCCCATTGGGACCACAATCATCTTTCTTGGTCCTTTGGTCTCGGTGAGTGTAGTTTCCAACCTTTGCAATTACCCATACATAAAAGCAGAATTATTTTTGGCAAATGTGTATTTGGATTGCTGGATATAATTTAATCTTTAATTATTATCCCCCCCCCCCCCTTTTTCTTTTACATTAACTACATCTTGTTACTGTGATGCGTCTAATTTCCATATTATCTTTCAGCTGTGGTGGGTGTTGTAGCAGAATTTGTTGCAGCTGTTCTCTTCTGGGTTGAGTACCGCATCCAGAAGCGAAAGGAGTCCTATCGCCAAAGCCATGAAGTTTTCACATTAGAAGGGAGAACCAAGAATTAAGAAGCCTCTCAGTGCCTAGTTAAATATTGCCAAGGAACACACACTGCAGTCTGTCTGCATATCCCCTTTCCCAGTACTTGACTCAGAAGGAAGGGAAGGTACATTTCCTGTCCATCAATCTAAGAAGTATTTCTCAGAATAATATTAGAAGACAGGATTTGTTCTTTGGTAAACTGGAGTACATTTCAGGGAAGAGAGCTTGGAAAGGTCAGGAAGAGAGATGCCACAGCCAACACACATACAGTGTTCTCTTTGGAAGTGACTAGGAAGAGTAAGTCTGGGTTTTATAGTAATTGAGACTGTGCATTGCAAAGAATTTGGTAGTACTCTGTTAAAGTTCTATGCTCAATTTAGTTCAGTTAAAACCACTGTTAAATTTTCACTAAGGTTTGGCATTTTTTTTTTCTTTCCCCTCCTCCTCCTCCATATATGTGTACTTAATGTTTAGGGACTGCATACCAAAGCAATTTTCCAGTCAATCACAGGTGAACTTGAGTGGCAAGTGGTTTTGTAGACATTTTTCTTAACATTTTCATTATTTTGTATTGTTACATGATCTTGAAAGCACCACTGTTTCAGAAAAGATGGATTATATATATTTCTGTGCTAGACTTGCATAAGGAGTATGGAGTCAAGACCAGATCTATACAGAGATATTGGACTTTTTTTTTTTTTTTTTTTTATATAGATGTTAGATGTATTTCTTTGAGCCAATATTTTCCTTGGCTATCTGTCTGTCATGTGTTTTAGCAAAGTAAGTGTCTTTGATGAGGTTTTGTCCAGAACATTCCAGTGGTACCTCAAAGCAACTCATTCCGTCCAATTTTTGGCCTTTTAATACTGTTTGCATTCAATGGCTGTGTCCATAAGAGGTTGGTTGTTCATAAGAAAGAATAATTAATGCTCTTTATAGCTGGACTAGAATAAACATTTCTCCCAGAAATGTTTGATAAAGATAATATTTATGATTAATAGCATTTCTTGTGTGTACTAGAGCTTTTTCTCATGCTCTTTGCATTAAAAAAGGGACAATATGTATTATCTTTGTTGCCAGCATGTATGTTGAACACTGATTAGATATTTTTAATATACAATGGAAATTGAAATATTTTCTATTTTCATATCACAAAGTTGTTTTTGCACAAGGAAACTTTAGTGCCAATGAAAATATTTTGACTTCTGCTGCAGCCAAGATAAAGTATATTTTATACTGTTGTGATAACATATCACAAATACCAATAAAAGTTCAAAGTTCATATAATCTTTTAGTAAATACTTGTTCCTGCTATACAAAGAAATATATATTAAAACCATGTTCATGCAGCTACCTAATCTGTATTGGAAATCATAATAACTTTCTATGATTTCAAAGAAAAATAAGCATTAAAAAATTATAGTATAAGAAAATAAATGTCTTATTTTTTTGCAACTC
>NC_061841.1:14035421-14045421 GCF_019202785.1 Penaeus chinensis
ACAAAGTTCTTCTATGGCAATATATGTGCAAATGCTTCCTAAGGGTGCTATATGTAAAAGAAAAGAGAAGATCCCCCAATTTTGGTTAAGTAGCTCATTCTGTTTACATTGTGAGGTTGAATTCTAGATGCATATACTACTACGGGGGTCCAGGGGGCATAGCCCCCTGTCTAAGCATATACATCACTACGGAGGTCCAGGGGGTGTAGCCCCCTGGCTAGGCATATATATTACCACATGGGTCCAGGCGGCATAGCCCCTTGGCTAGGCGCATATACAACCACAGGGCTCCAGGGGGCTAGGACGTTTTGTTTAAGAACCACGGGGGTCCTTTTTTACCCCATAATTTCCCTGATATACTTCATGCCCTCCCCTGCTATTGGGAATATCAAATCAAGATTGTCGATAGAGATGGTGATCATATCTCCTGAACGATTCATTTGCACAAGGAACAATGCCTAGAATCATTGAAAGCAGTGGATTTAATGCGGAAAATTATCAAAATTGTTTTGAAAGTAAACCACTACCCTCTTCTACATATTGACCAATTTTCCTTTATAGCTGTTGTGTTCCAATGAAATCTATTTTATGGTTTAAATTACAGATGTGACTCTAAGCACAAAAATGTTGTGATAGAACGGCCAGTATACAGAAGTAATTGAAAGCAACTCAAAAGAAATCAAGATAGTGCAGTTGTAATATAGACAAAGTGCTACAGCAACTATTTGACATAAATATCCAAATAAGGAAAGTAGAAAACACAAGAGGGGAAAATGGCATCGGTTGGAGGGTTAAGCGTGTACTCAGGCTACTCGCGGGGAACCAGAAGGCCTTCCTACTCCTCAACCTTCTTTCCGCCTGTCATAGAGAAAGTCTATGCATATGTCAGACCATCACGTAATTATTTTTCCTTAATTGTACAGTACATAATTACATATGCAGCTTATTTTTGGTAAATGTATATTTTAATTTTTATAAATCACAAAAATATTAAATAAACCTGCTCATTATACTTCTAAGGACTTCATTCCTCACGGAAACATGGTTACTTGCCTTTATTATTCATGTGTGTGTATATATGTACACATATATCAGGTAATTAGAAATTTCCTAATCTGCAAACCTGAATATTTTGTAGAGTATGTACCTTCCCACAATTGTTTTAAATATATCCAAAGAACAGATATAAAATTATTGCAACTCATAAAATAAAATAACCTATCAAGTAACCCTTTATATGCAGTTGAAATCTCGTAATGTTACAGGAGCTGAGAAAACAACAACTCTTGTGGCAATTCTTTATGCTTGCTTCTTAAAAAAAAAATGCATTTCCCTCTACATTTTTAAAAATAAGTCATAACCAAGTATTACTATCTATTATGATAGTAATACTTGAAATACTTGGACTGAATATAATCTAGCATTTCAAACTTAAGCGGAGTACATACACTGTCAACTGTAGACTTGCTTTATCAATTCTGTTTACACATATATGTCTTCACAGGCACTTAATCACCAAGGAGTCAACTGTGAGTCCTGCCTGATCTCATTTGTGTACACCATTCCTGGGATTTTATTTTGGGGGGAGATAAAAGTTTTCATTTTTAATGCTATTGTTATCATTACTAGTGCTATTATGGTTATTAATGACATTTTTATTGCAAAGTTATTCACAATACTAATACTATTAAAAATTAAACTTTCTGTAAATTCAAAGCTACAGGTGAGATCTGGTAGGCCTAGTAAGATTCCTTGATGACTAAGCATCTTCAAAGCCATCAATGCATAAACAACAGTGACAAACTAGAATCGCCATTTTAGCATCAGTGGGTCTGCATAACCCAAAATTATATATATATATATATTATATATATATATATATATATATATATATATATATATAATCAGAATTTCCCACATACTGTAATTTTTCTTATTATGAATATTACTTACAGAATTTTTATTCCTTTATATATATATCTTTAAATCTATTGATCTACCTATCTATGTGTATAAGATATTTCAAATTTATTAAATGTATATTTTTACTATTGGCATGCAAGTTGTTTCAGTGTTGGTCATTCTCTCAATAAAAACTGATGGCATTTTTCATTATAAATTGCAGCCATATTACTTTCCTTTTCAAATGCTGTATACATCGCAGAAACTCATGGAATATTGATTTAATAATGTCTCTCATTTTATTTATTTACATTTATTCATCTTTATTTAAGTTTTTTGTTTTATTTGATTATCCATTTATTTTAGCTCCCAACTAGTTTTTCAGTTATTGTGCATTTGCATTATTTGATTTGAAGTTTTTACATTAAGTAAGGTTCTGTTTACCAAGTTATTTCACATGATCTAAATTTGAAGAATGAATAATAACAGTGGTTAACTGCCTAATTTGTGTTACTGTTGGTTAAATGTAAAACTCCCAGCTTACTTTTTTTTTAATTATTATTTGCAGCGGCGATGGTCAATTCTGGAATCATCGCCTTTGTTGCAACAATATTCTTTGTCATTTCCTTCACAAGGTTAGTTTATGTTTTGAGTTTCTGCATAAAAGTAGTTAGTTATTATATTTAGTTTGTTAAATTATTTTTGTGATTATATATTTTTTTCTTTCAAGATAGAAAGATTATAAATCCTACCTTTAATTAACTTAAAATTAAATTAAGGCCCTTGACCTTACACCTCTTGATTATACTCCAACAATTTATGTAATCATTGTTACAAAATGACTTGAAATGTAATGATTACTTATATTCCTAATACACACACACATGCACATACCCTTTTTCTCAAATTCTGCAGCCCATACTGGCTCCAGTCATACGCCTACACGTACAGTGACTTCAACAACATGGGCCTGTGGGAGTTCTGTTTCAATGGCTTCCGTTATCCCAAGTACCAGTTTGACTACAAATTCACCAGATGCAACTACATCTTCTCAGATGAATACAGAATCATCTGGTCATGGATGTTACCAGGTAAATTCAACCTAATTTATAGTCTGTATCTTAATTAAAGTGATAAGATTTATCTAATCGTAAGAATTGGATATTTACATTAATATATTAGTAAAATTATATTTATTTTGTAGATATTAACTAAGTGCTATGTAGTAATGTAATGTGTGAAAGCATTTCAAAAAGGAGTATTAAACAAGATGATAGACATTTGGTAGCATGAGACCTTATTTAGTAATTTTTTTTTTGCATGTGTATCGAGGACAAAGTGTTCATTTCCCTTTTTCATTAACCCATTGGATCCAGATGACATGACTATCACATCAAGAAAAAAAATAGGCTGAAGGCTGTATGATACGGGTATGTCATTATGGGGAAAAAAAAATGGTAGAGGATCAAGTTGGTGGGAATATACCATTATGAGAATAACAGCTGAGGAATGGGCTGATGGGAATGACTCATCATAAGTTTACAAATTTATTGTAAACAGATAAGACACATTGGGCATTTACGGATGGTCTTTTGTATTACTTCCATCAGTAAACTTAGATGGAATGTACTCTATGTGAGCCATGACTTGAAGAGTGCCAGCTCCACTATTTCCATGCTCTGGATCCTATTCCTGTCCACCATGACAAGCATTGAATAATATATAAATCTTAAAACACAACATTGTCACTTATTGCTATTGTTACAACAGAGATAATGTAGAGTCTGCTCAAGGTAAACAGTTTATCATTATCTTGATACAGCTTAATAATGGACAAGTGCAAACCTTGGAAATAGCAAAAAGCAAATTATGCTTATGCAGTAAAAGAGATAAAACATTGCAAAGAGTCTTGATACTTGTGAATGTTCCTTTAGGCCAGGCCTACAAGTAAGCCTAATGCCTAGATTTTGGTCCAGATGCTGGTCATGATGCACCCCAACTGATTAACTGGGACCAAAGAACAGTGAAAAATTGCTACACAGATTACATGGAGTGAGTCTAGAAGTACTTGTAAAGCTCTCTAAAGTTCACTGTACTTGCATATTTCTCTCAAGATTACTGTACCAGTATTTTATATTTGCTGTACTGCATTTTTTTCACACTGTATTTCAATTCTTTATCTCTTGCAGCAACTGCCTTGCCTCTGAATTAATTACTGATGTACATGAAGATTGTCCAGAATACTAAATCTGTATATAATCAATCTGTCTCCTGTACATGTAGCCTTGGCATAATTAAGATTCTCCTCAGTCACAATGCTCATACTCATTCCCTTGGTGATCTTCACTCACTAATCACTTGATCTATCATACAATCCCTTCTTTACCACCTAGAAAGGGAAAAGAAGAATGCCTATTTTACCTCATTCCTAAGTTACACCACACAGCTCATCATCATCTTTTTTGTTCCAGCCTGGTTAATGGCTGTGCAGACCTTCATGACTATAGCCTTATTGGCAAGCATGACCACACTGGTGACAGTGAGCCTTGTTTTGGTCCGATGGCCTCTGCAGTTTGTCATGCGCTACGAATGGCATCTCACAGGCTTTGCATTCTGCTGTCAGGCTGCTACAAGTGAGGCTGAACTTTTTTCTATTTGGTTTATTGATTTAGAAAGCAAAAAAATTAGTTGAATTTGATTTAAGCAGCAGCTAAATGGGTCTTGAGTTTACTGAATTTCCGTATAACATTAATATTATTAGACTTTATAAACTGGAGGAAATATTATTAGAGTTAGCCATAATTTTTTTATTCACAAATATATTACCCATTTTGTATATTACAGTAATTCCTCACAATTGAAAGTTCTGTAACTTTAGGTCATCAAACCTAAAAGATTATAGGGGACCCTTTCATGGACCTACTCACTTGGGCCTCCAAAAGTTTAGTTATGCCACTGGCAAGTGATTTTTATCATTATCAAGGTACTGTGGCAATTGCATCTAATGAATAAAGCAGACATGGCTCCACGAACATCCTATCAGGAATTAAGTAGAATAACTTATCAGTAATGCTACCTTATTCATGTTTTGTATTTATTCTCCAGATGAAGACCTAGAACAAAACTCCCCTAACTGATATTTTTCTGCAGCTGTGTGCATCTTCTTTGCGGTTTTGGTGTTTGGGGTAATGTGCTGGTCACGCTACTGGCTTCTCAACCCCAATTTCAACTATCTGTCTTGGTCATATGCCTTTGCTGTTGTGGCTGGCGGTATCCATGCCTTTGCTGGCTTGACCCTTCTACATGTAAGCAAATACCTAAACTACTTGTTAAAGATTTTGTGAGATGTTTTGAGCTTAGGTCTGCATGATGATGATTACAGTTGTTGGTTTGCAAGTGCTTTTGTGTCTCTTTGCCTCAACTTGAATAGTTAAAAGAGTAATTATTCTACCAAGAATTAGTTTTCATGAAATACCTTTCTTCACAGGAGACATATGAAGCTAGGGAGAGGAAGCGCCAAGTGAGCAACCTGATGCACATGGAACCACAGGGCCAGATGGGCATGTCCATGGGCATGATGGGACAGGGTTACATATAAAAGCCAAAGAATAATAAGGAAAGCAGGATATCTATTGCTTGTGGTGAAAGAAGTATCCAGAAGCCAAATTTATTTTGGCATAATCATAGAAATGTGAAAACACTTCCACTTGGAGAAGAAAGGGTAAGAAATTGGGATGGAACTAAGAATGGGCCCAATGAATAAGGACCTGAGAACATATTGTGGTCTGACTTTTGCCAAATTAACAGTATTCACAGATACATTTTAACATTACTAAAAATATGTTTTTACCTGTGAATGTCATTGCCAACTGGAATAAGAATTATTTATATTTTCTGTAATACTCTCATTACTTTGCCTTCCACTATGAAACAGAACTGAGTGCTTTACATTTACCTCATTGGTTTTTATAGAACTTGCCAATATAATGTTGAAGCTAGAACCAGTAGTGTGTATTTCTGCCATGGAAAGAAAAGCCTTTTCAGGGCAGTCTGTAGGAGACATGTATAACAGTCACTGCTGTGTAAAGTTGCACTTGCTCAAGATGAATTTTATTACTGTTGAGGAATTTAATTTGCTTTTAGTTTTACCATATGTCTGGCACACAATGTAGTTGACACACACACACACACACACACACACACACACACACACACACACACACACACACACACACACACACACACACACACACACACACACACACACAAAAAGATGACTATGCACAGAAATGTTGATACAAGACTGAACTCGTTATAGCAAATGCTATATGTTGCAGTCACCCTAGACTATAGAAACTACCGTATATTGCAGTTAATGGGTTAATAAGGTCTGAAGTTATGCCAGTCATCTGATGATAATGTATCAGCCTTTATAGAAAAAAGTATTCTTTTCTCAAGTGGAGATTCAGTTAATGAGGAAGCAGTATTGAGAGTCTGAGAAAGTTAAATTAATCAAATACTAAATGAAAATCTTTTTTACACATGGAATATGAAATAAAACAGTGCTTTAATGAACACAAAATCTCAAGAATGCATCCAAAGGGACCTTGTGACAGTACAGTGTACAAAAAAATATTACTATCTGAATATTCAAAGAAAGAAGTTTGATCTCTGTACTGCATTCTGAGATGAGTGAAAAACACTACAAGATTACCGCTGTATTTTTGTTAGTTTCTAAGAGTTTTATAAGAGTTGTGGTAATATGTGAATGTCTACTTTTTAAGGATTATTTTGGAAAATATTCATATGCAAACTGTAAATTTGCCTTTGAAACATTCTTCCTGGGAATTTCTTTGTAAATTCTCAAACTATATAAAGCAATATATCACACAAGGAGAGATGATGGATGTTACACTTATTGAAAGATTATTTCTGTCATGTTACTCTTTCGTAAACACCCAAAGAATTCCAAGCACATACAAACAAAATGCACATTGGATCCAGATCCTACACCCAGACAATTTTATTGAGAAAATGAAAGGGATGGTACAATGTACATATGAAATATTGGTCTGAGTATCCATATAACTTGCTATCTTTTAGAGGTTAGCATTTTCCATGTTTATATATGAAAAACCTGATTGTCACAAAATTTGTTATATTATATTGTTGAGATTAAGACAAAACTAGAAATTGGAATTTAAAAGTATTTTTAAGATCTTTGAATTTTTTGTACATATACATTATATGTGTATATATTATATATGTGTGTATATATAACATATATGTATATGTATACATCACATATTTTACCATTGATTTTAACCCAATGCCGACGGTTATGACGTGTATGTACATGCTATGCCCACTGTGAGTACTTGATTGATTGTTTTCACACATAGATGGCTACACTTGTATTCAGTCACCAATGAGCCAGTTACGAGTACTGCCTGCCTTGCCTGTTTACCCTTTTCTTTGATTTAAGAAATATTTTAAGTTATCTTATTTTGCTGTTACTAATGGTAAAAAACATTATATTTATTATAATGTTTATATTGAGAATAAACCATCAATATTCATAACACTAGTAAAAAAAATTTACGTACGGTCACAAGGTCTACTAATTGACTCCTTTATGGCTAAGCACTAGCTGAGCCATCTATGGGCAGACATTTCCCAAAAAATATAGAAAATAGCCACAGCATTTTCCCTATTTTCTGTTCATCTTCCCCGGCAGCATTGGGTTAAAGACAAGTTAATAAACATTATCCGTCCATTAAAGGTTGCAGTGAACACTTCCATATTTTTGTAAAATTTAAAATAAATGTGTTGATATTTACATCTTCTTTCATATATTACCATATCAAATATTGAGGTACCTATTTCTAATGTTTATATATATTTATATACATATATATTATATATATATATATATATATATATATATATATATAAAAGTATATAAGTATATATATATATAGTATAGTATATATATATATAAAAGTATATATATATATATAAAAGTATATATATATATATATAAAAGTATATATATATATAGAATAAAAGTATATAGTATATATATATATATAAAAGTATATATATATATACAAAAGTATATATATATATACAAAAGTATATATATATATATAAAAGTATATATATATATAATAGTATATATATATATATAAAAGTATATATATATATACAAAAGTATATATATTATATAAAAGTATATATATATATACAAAAGTATATATATATATACAAAAGTATTATATATATACAAAAGTATATATATATATAAAGTATATATATATATAAAAGTAATATATATATAAATAGTATATATATATACAAAAGTGTATATATATACAAAAGTGTATATATATATATAAAAGTGTATATATATATATATAAAGTGTATATATATATACAAAAGTGTATATATATATATAAAAGTGTATATATATATACAAAAGTGTATATATATATATAAAAGTGTATATATATATATAAAAGTGTATATATATATATAAAAGTGTATATATATATATAAAAGTGTATATATATATATAAAAGTGTATATATATATATAAAAGTGTATATATATATATAAAAGTGTATATATATATATAAAAGTGTATATATATATATAAAAGTGTATATATATATATAAAAGTGTATATATATATATAAAAGTGTATATATATATATAAAAGTGTATATATATATATAAAAGTGTATATATATATATAAAAGTGTATATATATATATAAAAGTGTATATATATATATAAAAGTGTATATATATATATAAAAGTGTATATATATATATAAAAGTGTATATATATATATAAAAGTGTATATATATATATAAAAGTGTATATATATATATAAAAGTGTATATATATATATAAAAGTGTATATATATATATAAAAGTGTATATATATATATAAAAGTGTATATATATATATAAAAGTGTATATATATATATAAAAGTGTATATATATATATAAAAGTGTATATATATATATAAAAGTGTATATATATATATAAAAGTGTATATATATATATAAAAGTGTATATATATATATAAAAGTGTATATATATATATAAAAGTGTATATATATATATAAAAGTGTATATATATATATAAAAGTGTATATATATATATAAAAGTGTATATATATATATAAAAGTGTATATATATATATAAAAGTGTATATATATATATAAAAGTGTATATATATATATAAAAGTGTATATATATATATAAAAGTGTATATATATATATAAAAGTGTATATATATATATAAAAGTGTATATATATATATAAAAGTGTATATATATATATAAAAGTGTATATATATATATAAAAGTGTATATATATATATAAAAGTGTATATATATATATAAAAGTGTATATATATATATAAAAGTGTATATATATATATAAAAGTGTATATATATATATAAAAGTGATATATATATATAAAAGTGTATATATATATATAAAAGTGTATATATTATATATAAAAGTGGTATATATATATATAAAAGTGTATATAATATATATAAAGTGTATATATATATATAAAAGTGTATATATATATTATAAATAGTGTATATATATATAAAAGTGTATATATATATATAAAGTGTATATATATATATACAAAGTGTATATATATATATAAAAGTATATATAGATATCAAAGTGGTATATTATATATCCAAAGTGTATATATATATATCAAAAGTGGTATATATATATATCAAAGTGTATATATATATATCAAAGTGTATATATATATATCAAGTGTATATATATAGATCAAAGTGTAAATATATATATATATATAATATAAATATATAAGTATATATATATAAGTATATTATATAAGATATGATATATAAAAATATAATAAAATAATATACTATAAGTAAATATATATAAAACAATTATATAAATAGTAAAAATATATAATATAATATATATATATATATATAAAAATAATATATAATATATATATATATAATAAATATATAATATATATATATAATATATATAATATATATATATAAAATTAATATA
>NC_061841.1:14072921-14080421 GCF_019202785.1 Penaeus chinensis
CCGTTCCCTGCGACAGGACGATCGGTTACCACTACTATCGAGGGAATTGAAACAGCTGAGAGTTGAGGTGGCTGCTCTCTCGGAGGTGAGAAGACCTGGCAGTGGCACGATTAGTGAGGGTGGCTACACCTACTACTGGTCGGGCCGCAGCGATGGCCACCATCTCCAGGGAGTAGCCATAGCCATCTCCAGCAGACTTCAACCCTTGGTAGTTGAGGTTACTCCAGTCGATGAGCGTATCATGGTATTGAGACTGAAGCTTTCATTTGGCTTCATGTCTCTTGTTGCTGTATACGCTCCTACGGATGTATATAAACTTGAGGTGAAAGAGATGTTTTACACCAAACTTGCATCTGTGGCAGACAGATGTCCTCGGCGAGATATTCGTATTGTGCTGGGCGACTTCAATGCGGTATCCGGCTGTGATCGAGCTGGCTACGAGATGTCTGTCGGTCCTCATGGCTCAGGAGCTGATGCTGGCAGTGAGAATAGCCTCCTTTTCCGTGACTTTGCTAGGTCCCAGAAATTGAGGATTTCTGGCTCCTGGTATCAGCGTTCTGTCCCGCATCGCTGGACTTGGTACAGCGATACAGGAAGAGTGGCCAAGGAGATCGACCACATCCTCGTTAGCACTCGATGGAGGATCCTCCAGAACTGCAGGGTATATCGAAGCGCTGAGTTCTGTGGAACTGACCATAGAATAGTGGTGGCTACTCTCCGGGTCCACTTTAGAACCCCCCGCCGCCCAAATGAACACCCTCGGGTGTTTAATTTGGACAGATTGAGGGAGGACGAGTGTACCCGAGGGTTTGCCGAGGCTATCTCTGGTCGTCTCACAGCACTCGAGGGCCAGACAGACCCTGTTCTTATGTGGGATACCTTCAAGCGTGAAACGCTTGATGCAGCTCAGGAATCCATTGGTGAACGCCCAAGAACAAGACAGAATTCCATCTCGCAGGAGACGCTGGAAGCCACAGATGCTTGTCGTGCGGCTCGACTGTCAGGGGATCGCACTTTGCACCGCTCTCTGGTGCGCAGGACTAGGTCACTGTTGAGAAGGGATAAGGAACAGTTTATCAGTAGTCTTGCAGAGGAGGTCGAAAGCCATTTCCTTGTAAATGACCTTCGTCCTGCCTACCAAGCTCTGAGAAAGCTGAACTCCAAGCCCCCCTCACAGACGGCTGCAGTCCGCTCAGCAAGTGGCCAGATAATCTCAGATCCTGATGGGGTGCGTGTGCGTTGGGCTGAGAATTTTGAGCAGTTGTATAAGGTTGATCCACCAACAGTTAACATGGATGCGGGTAATGTTGAGACTCCTCTGCCAGATCCACCCATCAGCGAGGATCCACCCTCCCTGACTGAAATCAGGGGGGCGATCTCCAAGCTGAAGAGTGGTAAAGCAGCAGGTGTCTGTGGCATCCCAGCCGAATTGTTAAAGGCTGGTGGAGAACCTATGGCAAGGGGCTTGCATGCAGTCCTGTCTGCCATCTGGCAGACTGGTACCTTTCCCCCTGACCTGCTGAGGGGTGTGGTCATCCCTCTCTGGAAGGGGAAAGGGGATCGGTGGGACTGCAGCAATCACTGAGGCATTACACTACTCAGTGTACCAGGCAAGGTACTCGCACACATCTTACTGAGACGTATCAGGGACCACCTGTTGAGGCACCAAAGACCGGAGCAATATGGTTTCACTCCTGGTAAGTCCACAATAGACCGCATCCTGGCGCTTCGAATCATTATAGAACGCCGTCGTGAGTTCGGACGTGGGCTGCTCGCAGCCTACATCGATCTCAAGAAGGCGTTTGACACGGTGCATCGCGAATCTCTCTGGGAGATCCTGAGACTAAGAGGAATTCCAATAAGGATTATTGGACTAATAGCAAACCTGTATACAGGCACTGAAAGTGCTGTAAAGTGTGGTGGGGGCCTGTCGAGCTTCTTCCCTGTTAGTTCAGGGGTGAGGCAAGGCTGTGTTCTTGCACCAACACTTTTCAACACTTGCATGGATTGGATACTGGGTAGAGCTACTGTCCAAAGTCACTGTGGAGCAACTCTGGGCAATATCAAGGTTACAGACCTTGACTTTGCCGATGATGTTGCCGTACTCTCTGAATCTCTGGAAACCCTTGTAGCGGCTCTTGATGCATTTAGCAATGAAGCGAAGCCCCTGGGGCTAGAGGTCTCCTGGACCAAGACCAAGATCCAGGATTTTGGGGGCCTGCTAGGAGACCCTGTACAGTCGATACGTGCTTGCGGGGAAAACATCGAAGTCACAAAGAGCTTTATATACCTCGGTAGTGCATTTCACGACTCTGGGCTGTCAGACCAAGAAGTCAGTAGACGGATTGGCCTGGCAGCAGGGGTCATGAAATCTCTCGACAAGAGTATTTGGAGATGTCGGTACCTGTGCAGAAGGACCAAGTTACGTGTTTTCAAGGCCCTGATACTGCCAGTTTTACTCTATGGTAGTGAAACTTGGACACTATCTTGTGCTCTGGAATCTCGTCTTGATGCCTTTTGTAACAGATCCTTGCGCCGGATCATGGGGTACAGTTGGCGGGACCATGTGTCCAACCAACGGCTGCACCGTGAGACCGGTACAGGACCTGTTACTTGCACAATCCGTGATCGCCAACTCAGGCTATATGGCCACTTGGCTCGACTCCCACAGGATGATCCTGCCCATCAGGTTGTCTCTGTCCGAGACAACCCTGGGTGGAGGAGGCCTGTGGGACGACTGAGAAGGTCGTGGCTTGGGCAAATCGATCAAACCTGTCGTGAGGAACTAGAGATGGGCCGGGCCCCTGCCTGGCGGCTCGCCATGAGGGATCCTCGTAGGTGGAAGCGGAGGGTGGATGCGGCTATGCGCCCCTGCCGGCGTTAGCTCCATAATGATGATGATATATTATATATTATATATATATTTATATATATATATATATAGAGAGAGGGGGGGGGGGGGCTGAAGTGTAGCAATCAGGAAACTTTTGGAGCAACACTATCCCACCCAAGTGGCTGTGCCGCAACAAACGGGCCTGTATGCTCCTCCCACTTTCCAGCTTCAGCCTCATGGTTCTTTGGCACTCATTTCTAAAGTGGTACCCAGGAAAGGTCTGCAACAGCGTAACGAATGCAACATATTAAAAATTGTGTCGGCAAATCTATGGTGGTTCCATACTAACGTTGGAGAGCAAGAGACTCTGGGAGAGACTGAAACCGTTGAAAGTTCTTGTTGGAAGAGAACATGGCATCAATGTTAAGCTCGCTAGACTGTTTTACTTGGCTTGTATAAGATCAGTTGTAGACTACCATGCACTGCACTTGTTGCAGTGTAAGGAATCAGAAATAAATAGCTTGGAGGTAGTGCAAAATGAAGCCATGAGGATTATCCTTGGCGCCCCGAGAACAGCAAGGATAGTAAACATGAGGTCAGAACTTAACCTACCATCCATCTCTGATAGAATATTTATTTCCACTATATTTGGGGTCAAAGGTCTGAGGGAACCCTTGTATCTTTCAGACTTCCAAAAACAAAATGCATAAAATCACGCAAGCAGACGTGACTAATCACACACACGCGCGCCCTCTAATACACAAAATCTCCATGAACATTACAAAGCTAAATGTCCCAATTAGTAAAATACCACAGGGTCGATCCATTCCACCATGGAAAAATCCAAAATTTATCGTTTACCTTACGTGTCTACCACAAAAAACCAGTGTGCATTACTGCGTGTTACAACAAATTGCATTAGCAACGGTGAAGGAACACACAGAGTCTATGGGCGATGATGCATACGAGTGTTAAGTTGACGGATCCGTACTGTCTGGATACAAAGCTGGTTGTTCTTATACTGTATACAAAAATGGCTTACTACAACATCAAGTTAATATGAGAGTGCAAAATTGGGCCAGCACTACACAAACGGAGCTGACAGGTATACTCCTTGCAACGGAATTCTTAATATCTCGGGGCTCTGGAGCAGTTTTCTGTGACTCTCAAAGTGCTCTTCGGACACTAAATTCTTTCAAAGCAGGTGGCGATGAAGAAATTGTGAGTTGCATTAAGCGTAACGTAACTTGTGCAATAGAGCGCAATTTTAACATTCAATTTGTATGGATACCATCTCATGTTGGCATAAGCAAGCACGACCACGTAGACAAATTGGAGAAGGAAGCCTGTAGCAAAGATACTGTGAACATAGATCTTGGGATGCCTCTTGCTAGGGTTGCACATATATTGAAAAGTTCTCATAAAGAAGAACTAGTAGATCTGACGAACACTCAAAGGCCTGAAAGCTGCACCAATAAGGCACTACGATCAGTATAGAGATAGCAAGCCCTCCTATGGGTGGCACCGAAGTCAAACCAGACAATGTGACGTGGTTATTGCCAGAATACGTTTAGGTTACAGAATGTATTGGCAACTGCACGGTTCAAGAAGTGCAGATGAATCTAAATGTAGACTGTGTAACGAAGAAAACAAGCGAACGCTTGAGCATTACATCTCGGAATGTCATGTGATACAGCCTTTCAGACCACCTAACATGAGGTATAAAGAACTATGTGAAAATTTCATTTCATCTGATACATTGGAAGATAAACTCGTATCATATCCTAAATTTACTATGTAAAACTGCCGTAAACAAAAACACAGTGTTATGTAAACAGTGGCAAAAGCATATCAACATATTATTTTTGTATGATGTATGACATGTTTCTATATTACCATGTACAATTACAGTAGTCACAGACTACTGTACTGTGTCAGATGTATATAAAACTGTAATCATGATTGCCCACGCCTGAGCAGATAGCCAGGGTGGTAATTAAACTTACTTAACTTAATTTAACGTACGTATATAGTAAACAAAGAAATGATCCTTGATAAACAAGCTAGAAATGATATTCGTGGAAAACTGTTTACATGGATTCAAATGCATCTATCGAATCGATTGATAGATGGATAGGTTCTCTCCAGGGGCATTAAGAGTACTCATATATTTGAACTCGGCACGTCTCAGGGGGGCGTACGTAGTCCTATGCTATTTAACCCAATGCCGTCGGGGAAAATGAACAAAAAATGGGGAAAATGCTGTGCCCATTTTCTATATTTTTTGTGAAATGTCTGCTCATAGATGGCTTTGCTAGTGCTTAGCCACAAAGGAGTCAATTAATAGACCTTGTGACCATACGTGATTTGAATTGGCGGGAAAAACGTGTTTTTTACTAGTGCTTTGGATATCGATGGTGTTATTTTTATTATAAACATTATAATTATTATAATGTTTTTTAATATTAGTAACAGCAAAATAAGATAATGTAAAATATTTCGTAAATCAAAGAAAAGGGTGAACGGGCGAGACGGGCAGTACTCCTAACTGGCTCATTGGTGACTTAGTACAAGTATAGCCATCTATGTGTAAAAACAATCAAACAAGTACTAACAGTGGGCATAGCACGTGTCTACCCGTCGTACCCGTCGGCAAGGGGTTAATATCCGAGGAGAGAATGCAACATATAATCTCGACTGAAAAAAAGACAATCCCTTTATCAAGGTTTCATGTAAATGACGTTGGGCTAAAGCTTTGTCACCAATACAAATGTCTCAGGATGCTTGTCAATGATGCAGAGTTCATCAGCAACCTGAAGAAAAGGCTGTGTGAACGGCTGAATCCACTTAGGACACTTGTTGGTAAAGACCATGGGATCAATGTCAATATTGCTAGACTCTTTTACCTGTCATACATACGTCCAGTCGTAGATGATCATGCATTGCACCTAGTGCTGTTCAAGTAATCAAATTTAGCTAGTTTAGAAATTGTAGAAAATGAGGCCATGACGTTCATTCTCGGTACCCCTAAACCAACTAAAATTGTGAATATGAGAATTGAACTTGATTCGTTTTTTGTTTACGAAAGAATATGATACATAAATACCACATATAGTGTCAAGTCAATTATAGCTCTCCTTTATTGTATGGAGCTCCTAAGACAACTAAAACAGAGAATAGTGGAGCTAAATAACAACACAGATTCATGCTCAAATCCATGGCTACAAGTAATATGTAAATACTTATCTCAGCTGAACATACGCATTAGTAAGACTACATGGATGTTTTCTTCCACCAAGGAAAATTTCAAAACTAAGTATATTTCATATCTAATGCATGTCTAATGCATATGAATGCTACACCAGCGAATCCTTGCAGTCTTATATATCAATAAAATGGAATCTTTCCATACACTTAGTTTGTACATTTTCCATGTAGTCGTACTGATACTTATGTTCAGCTAGGAAGTGTTTACATATTACTTGTAGCCATGGATTTGAGCATGAATCGATGTTGTTGTTAAAAGTTAGCTCCACTATTCTATGTTTTTGTTGTCTTTGGAACTCTGTACAGTAGTGGGGTTCTCTAACTGATTTGACACTAAATGTGGTATTACTTGTCCAGATGGCATAAAATTTCTGATTTTTAAGGTCACTGACACTAGTGGCCAAATGATCATGTGCTGCGGCTGTTACCAGCCACCATTACAAAGCCCATTGCTGCTGGAATACTTCACGTCTAGCCGACCAATTAATGAAAGTGAGAGCCATCACATAATTATAGTCGGAGACCTTAATCAACATGGTACAAGCCAGCCTCGAAAGTCTCCTTGCAGCTTTCGACCTCACTAACCATATAAATTTACCCATTCATTGTTCAGGTTCCTCTTCAGATCCCGGGATTACGGACCTACCTGGCAATACAGTGGCCTACTCCCCTGTGGGATATGTTGGTACTTCTGATCACGAGGGGAAACTAAAACAAACTTTACAAGAAAAAAGAGAGGGAAACACAAACCTTCAGGTGGAAAAGCTGATTGAAATTCTACTTCAAGCACAGAGAGAGTGAGTTCCATATGAGAATTATGTGCCATGGTTTTGGACCAAGTATACTTGGCTTGGGTGAAATAAAACACTAGAGAAGCAAGCTGCAGCTCACAAGCTTGTCAAAAAGCGATGGGTTGTTCAGCGGTGGCAATGAATCCTAAAATGGTTAAATAGAAAGTAAGCAGAGGCAGAATATTAAGGAAAAACATGGAGAATCAAGAGATAAGACAATTTCACCTCTCAGACATCCTGGTAAGGAAATGGCTCTTGAGACCAGAAAGCTCAGGACTTAGCTCGTTACTTCAACAAAATGACCATCTTAAATCCTGAATTAACACCACCTTTAAATAAGAGAGGCTGTCCACACTGACGACTTTTCACTCTCTATATTAGGGCTCTTGCAAAAGTAGGTCCAAAGCAACTGGTCTAGACTAGATAAGAACTTAATTGTTCCACAGATGTGCGAAATAACTGGATTATCCCCATACAAGCATTTTTAATCAATGTTTCAGAGAAAGGAAATGGCCTGATGCATGGAAGAAAAGCAGTTTTATTCCCGTGCACAGAAAGGAAGCAAGACAAATGACTAAATTGTCGCCCAGTTGCATTGTTTTCAGTTAT
>NC_061841.1:14087921-14090421 GCF_019202785.1 Penaeus chinensis
TACACAAGACGCGGACCCGAGGCCAACACAGACGGAAGCGTGGCGGCCGCTGGCCAGCAGCAGCGGCCCCTCGAACCTTCGCGGTAACAGTTAGAGGCAAAAGACTTTCCTCTTCCATGCCACTTGTTTACGCCTCGATGGGAAGGGAGTGAGAACAATGGGGAGAAGACTGCATGTGATCCTCGGTCCCTAAATCCCTTTCGCGCAGGGCTCGAGAGCCTTGCCACAGTTGGGACGGCGGTACCCGCTCGCGATCGGCGACGGAATGCCTTGTAAATAACTGCTGAATCCAGAGGTGTGAACGCTGACAATCGTATATATGTCCATTTTCTCTCAATCTTTCTCTCCATTCCTATTTCTTTCCTTCCTTCCTGCCCCCCTCCCTTTCTCTTTTCCTAATTCTTCCTTCTTCCCTCTCTTTCCCTATATCCTTCCTTACTCCCGCCATCTCTTCATCCCGCTTTTCCTACATCCTTCCTCCCTCCCTCTTATCCTACTTCCCTCCCTGCCTCTCTCTTTCCCGCCTTCCATCCGTCCTCCCTTCCTCCTTCCCTCCATGTCTCACAGTACATGTACGGCAACGGAATGAAACGTGAGAGCACCAACGGCTCGTGGATTTAATTGTGCTTGAAATTGCACTGACCTTCGCTGCCCCCCTTCGTTCTTTCGGCTAACATGCTCTTATTTTCATTAACCGAACACGATGATAAAGAAAGAAAATAAAATATAAGTGCACAACCAACCTAATTCATAAGCGAAATAAAGTAAAACAAGAGAGGGCATTCCAAGAAGAGCGCAAGAAAGAAACGCAAGGAATAAAAAAGAACAATAATAATCACCATCCTTTCCTCCACTCCGAGGCCCTCATGCTGCGGCTGAGCCACGTGGGTTATTTATTGGCCTGTAAATCACCTGGACGGGAAAACCTCGGCGGGAAATTCCGCTCTCTCTTAGACACAACCATTATCAAAACAAAAGGCAGAGGTCATACACTGCTCTAGAGGGTTGTATGGGGAAGCGATCGGGACGGAGTGCCTAAGACGAGGTTGTTCTTCACGAACTTGTTTAGCATTTATAGAACCAAATATGTAATATTTGGCAAAGGAAAATATAACAATTATAGAGGTGCAAGAATAGAAAATAAAAGGCATAGTGCAGTTTAATAAGAACTCTAGTAGTTTTTCGCGAAACGCAGACAAGGCGAAGTTGTATACTCGTAAATTAAGCTTGAAGAAATATATGGTTTCCTACAAGGTCTACGACGCCCTTGCCATTTTATAATGTCCCTATACTGCAGTGCGGCAAAATATGGCCAAGCGATAGCATCTGCACACACTGACATACCTACAGTGCGTCCTACTAGATTACACATTCCTTTCAAGCCCAAACATCTAGCACGCTACGAAAAGACGATTACGCAAAAAAAATAAAAATAATAATAATAATAATAATAATAATGATAAAAAAAACAATAATAATAAAATAATAATAATAAAAAATGAAGCAGAGTGTTGTACCTTTTGTGACAGACTTTTAGTTATGGCAACTGAAGAATTAATTCCCGTCATAATAAATGAGGTACAGTATCCATACACGGCACATCCTTTCGTCAGGATGCATCAAAAGGGAAGTTTAAAACGCCGCAGATGTGTAACTTGGAGTATCGTTCACATAAAATCAGTGAATTAGCAGGAGCATGCGCGCGCCTTTCGTGGATACAATCCTTAATTCAACATACATTAAGCTAATATATACATCTCTCACGTATTCTCTTTCTCTGCCGCTTAGCCTTGTTATAGTTACATTAATGCGATTTCCAGAAGTTCCCTCATTTCCCAGCGCAAAAATCCTCGTCCAAAGACTTGCATATTTCAAGGCAAAAGAACAGGAGTCAATACTGTTTCCATTTTCGCCTTATAAATCAGTTAGCGTTAAACTTTTTAAGCGTCCAGCCACAGGGCCTGAAGATTTGGCCCTTGCAGGAAAGTGAGCCCGTATCTTAAGAACTTTGTCGACTGAACACTTATCATTTCGTCCCGTGCGGCCGAACGTGCTGCACGTGCATCGGTCCTCAGGCAACCAGAAAAGAAGAGGCAATTGCATAACAGTGCAGTTCAAATGTGAAATGCTTAAACTTTTATTAAGTTCGATATATTTCCAGGTATAAATCACTATTTTCCGCAACGTAAACAAGTAATAATACACAGCTATCCTAGCACACTGCTAAAAATCCTATCGGTTTTTCGCATGAGATAGTTTGAGTAACTGTGAATTAGTTATTTAGCTAAACATCCAGAAAAGCCAATCATTATTACTTCAGCCACTCATACAACCGTAATTTATCTGGTTTCCAAAATATCAAAATGATTCACCATCACCGCATCAAACAATGACTCACTGCTTCTACGTTCCAGGCAGTGCACATGGCAAACTCGAGATTCAACCGACTCAACCAGTCGACCACGACACTGGCTAGTCAACCAGTCATTCAGCTATTTGT
>NC_061841.1:14095421-14100421 GCF_019202785.1 Penaeus chinensis
AACCCCTACATAAATCCTAGAGTATTTTCTTAATAGAATCAATGGAGATACTTGTCCTAAGGGATAAAATATGGAGCTTGCTATAGACAAAATGCCTCTTCTGGTTAAAGGCTTACTGTTGAGATTCATCCTGAATTGGAAAGTATCTATTCTTTCTATTGGTAGTGTATCTTTTGTTAAGTCAAGACCTTTAATGCTGTTAGATATTACGGCTGGACTAATTGCAGAAATCAATTATATGTTTGAGGAGTTTGTGCATTTTGAAACCTAAATAGCATAAACTTATATTTTTCTCAATTAAGTCAACAGCTCCAGCTAATGTTGACTGACACTGACATTAACGCATCATCTACATACAAATAATCTATGACAAATTTGGCTGTCTCATGACCACAATCTTTTTCATACTGATCTGCTACTATCTTTGAATGCAATTTTTGCAACACTAGATGATGTAGCTTTAAAAAACTATCATTTCATTTAAAGTATGATTTCTCCAATATAAGAACCTAAGTAAATCTCAATGATACTGGGTTTTGGCGGATCATTTGTTCAGTTTGGACTTTTCAGAAGGTTATCATTCAGTGATACATTTTGATAGCGAACACTGCAGTCAAAAAATACTCTTATTTTTCTGGCTTTTTGGGATGATAAACACCGCAATGTCGTGATGTGGAATATACCAAACTTTGCCATCAGTCTTACTTGATTCTTCCTTTGAGGCTGTTTCTGCATACCTTTCTCTATGAGATCATTCACAAATTTTATATAAATTTGATAGTAATCTTTCTTTTGCCTTATTATTATTTTTTTTAAGATTCATTAACTAATGCAAAACTACATATCTATTATTTGGGAGCTTGAAATCTATGTTCTTAAAAGGCAAAGGTATCTCATAATGACCTCTTTAAACCTGATGAATTCCTTTTATCATTCTTTTCATAAACAGCTTGAGAAATAGGAAAATCAACATTTACTTCATTAAGATCAAGTTCAAACATCTTTCCTACTTGCTCAGGAATTCGAACAAATGACAAATAGAATAACAAAGGGAAGTACAGGAAAACACAAGAATATGCCGAAGGCCTTTTCGTTTTATTGCCCTGATGAAGCAATAAATCGAAAAGTCCTTCGGCATATTCCTGTGTTTTCCTGTACTTCCCTTCTGTGACAATGCTCTTCAATGACTTATTTTTATGTAATTATTCAGTTACTATACATTACCTCTAACACCTTTACCTTGAAGTGCAGTGATTGAAAGTATTGGGATGCATGCCTTTGAAGCTTCTTTCCCTACAAATTTACAACATGTTAAGTAAGAAGGAAGTGCTGCTGAATATAATAAGTCATCATCGCTCTCATCAAGTTCACAGGCTTTATATAGCTCTTTATCTACAAAGTGATTCAATCTCAACTACTAGATGTGACAATTTCTGTAACATTCTCTGATTTTCTTTGGGATGATTTAATATATTCATATACTGAATACTATTCATCGCTGCTCTACTAAATGTGCTAGATGTCAAGGTTGTACAGCACTATGATAAAGTATAATAGCGAAAAGGGTTAATGATTCTGGTAAAGTTAGGTATGAGTTAATGGTTAGGGTAAAGTTAAATGTTAAACAATACTAGAGGGTAGTATGATAGCGAAAGGTACGCTGATGGGTTACAGTGTAAGGTAAAGATTGTTTAGAGGTGAAGTTGTTAAGGGGTAGGGCAATCAGATCAAATAGAGGATATTTATACATCTCAGGAAGGAGAATTAGTTGTCTAAAGAAAAGGTGGGGGATTCTGAGAGGATGGCTAGTAGGTTGGGGGATGGGGGAAGTGAGAATAAGTGAGGAAATGCAGAGGTATGAGTTGCTGTATAGCGTGGGCAGGATAGTAGGATGTGTGGGACTGATAGAGGAACATTGCATGAGGAGCATAGAGGTGGATCAGATTGTGACATTAGAAAGGAATGTGTGAGGTGAGCGTGTCCAACGCATAGGCGGGCAAGAGCTGTTTCCCAGAATCTGTTCTTATGTTATGTAGTTTATTGGTGGTAAGGCTTGACCAGAAAGACTGCCAGCAGGTGAAGAGGAAGGTGAATGTGAAAATCTAGGCTGGTGTGATGTGGATAAGGTGGCAGAGTGTACTAGTGTTTATGCCCGTTCATTGCCGTGGATATGTGTTGTATGTCAAATTGGAATAGTTGGTCCTGAATCTTACAGACAAAAAGGTTGATTGGCATACATTTCTGTTGTACGGATGGTGGATTCAGGTAAGAGTGAAGAATTGAAAGTACTGGAAGGAAAGATTACAGCAAAACCAGTGCTAGAGATAGATTTAGAGCCATTTGTATAACAGTGAGTACTGAAGTATGGTTGAGAAAATGAGAGAGGACAGAGGAGGGTTGCCTGATTTTGGTTTATCTAAGAAAACGGGAGCAGATACGAGATGAAGCAGGTACTTATGGGTATGGTTCAGAGGTGAGAATAGGATGAATGGGAGAGAAGTGTTTCCATACAGACAGAGATAGGAGTAGGTAGGTATGGAGAGAAGGTAAAGGTAGCAAAAAGGGACTGAGGGACATTTAATTTAGAGAGAAAATTGATGAAAACGTACATGGTTCTGTAGAGAGAGAAGGGTACAATGTCGAGGAAGGGAAAATAGGCCTGATTCAATGTATAGGCTCTCAACCAGAAAGGAGTGGAAGGTGCCTGGGGCTAAACATAGACCACAGTGGTGGATAGTGTCAAGTAAGAAGGGAGGTAGAGGCAGAGGAATATATATGGCAGCCAAAATCAAGAGTGGAGAAGATCAGTGAAGTATAGAGATGGAGAAGAGTTTTACAGTCTAAAGTTCGGGAGAGAGAGTCTGTAGGAGTCGGAGGTGGCGGGGGGGTCTTCTCTTTGATTTAGATGTGGTTTCACCAGGAAATTTTGGAGTTGAAAATGACCGAGGAATTTGCCTGAGGAGTTGAAATGGCAAGGGTATCATATAAAGAGAGAAGGATGGATTATATATGTGATCGAGAAAAAAGGATGGATAATTTGGAGGTGGGAAAGCAGAAGCCATGGGCAGTGGCCCAGGAAGTGATTGAAGGTATTTAAGACTGGATCAGTTGGCGGAGTTGGCGGAGCCCAATATATATATGATAAAATCATCTAAATACAAGGAACATCAGGTACCTGGTGGTAGTGCCGAAATAAAGCAGAAGGCATAATGTGGAAGTTGGAGAGGCAAATATGACTTGGAAAGGAATTATTTAATTTCCATGTCGAAGAAATGGAGTTATGACATGCAAAGGCAGATGTGATGTAATTTTCTATATGTGCTTGTGGGTCAGCTGTGCTCCGAGCATGACGGAATCCAAATTGTGAAGACAGAAGGTTGTTGGATTCAAGGTGCCACATTAGGCGTAGACTGACCATTCTTTCTAGTGATTTTCACAATCAGCTAGTCTGAGCAACGGGGCGGTAGTCTTGAGGAAGGGTGCCGGATTTAGGTTTAAACCAATGAGCGGATGGCAAGACTACAATGTCATGCCCATTGTAATGGTTTTATATATTGTTTTTACACATAGATGGCTCTACAAGTGCTTAGTCACCAAGGAGTTTGCAATTAGTCTTACCTATTTCATTTGTTTACCCTTTTCTTTCATTTTTTGAAATATTCACTTCTATTAATTTATTGCCTTTGATGTTATCAATATTTTGATAACAATTTAATAATCATAATATCAATAAGAATGATAACAATGTCAAAATTAATAGTATTGGAAAGAAAACCACATTTTCCCGCCAATTCAAGGAATGAGGAAATCAGAATCAGTCACTAAGGCCAACTGATACACTCCTTGCTGCTAAGCGTATGTGGAGCCGTCTGTATGTAACAAAACTCACTAAAATCTTAAGGGGACAGTAAATAAACCCGCTGACACTGGGTTAAGGAAAGGAAGGATAAGTTTTCAATCCAGTGAGGAGGGAAGTTTCCAGTAGTCCAAGTATTATTGTAGATTGTCAGTTGGGAGGATAGGGAGGTAGATGGAAGATGTCATAGCATACGGCAATGTGTGCAGTCAGGGCCTTCATGTGTGTTGCGGCAAGACTGGCAGAAAGGAGGTCGGAAGAGGAGAAGGGAGCACTGTAGGGTTCTGCAGAGGATAAGGAGATAGGAGAGCGTTCCTGGGTTGTTTTAAAGGAATGGAAATAGGAAAGCGAGAACCACTACTCACCTGACTGAAATATGCAAGTTCAGTGGCAACTTGTGGAGGTTCAGAAATCAGTGTTATGGATATGGATGACTGGGGCAAGATGAGGGGGTTTCCCTGGTAATTTACGGATTCTATACCATACTGTCAAAACAGGTGTAGAGGAGGTAAATGTGGAAAAATTATTTTGCCAGCTGGCTTAAATAGAGCTTCTGATTATGTGGTGTAGTTGAGCTGATTTTCTCTTAAAACTAATAAGGGCTAATGTTGGCTGCAGGTATTCCACTTGTAGCAATATATACTCCATGCCGCATGCTTCAATCAATGTTTTGGAGTATTTAGTGTTTAGTATTTAGTGCCATGGAACACATTTAGATGTGTATGACCGAGAAGTTCGGGAAATGAGTGTGGAGGCTGCACTCAGGACAGTGACTGTAAAATAAGAGAGCATGCCTGATGTGGAAGAGAAGAAAGATGGAGGAAAGGGGAGAGTAGAGAGAGAGGTAAAAGTATGTCAGTCTGGTCTAACAAAGCACCAGTGTGTGTTTGTGTGTGTGTGTGTTTGTGGGGGGGGGGGGGTGCATAGGAAGTAGAAGAAAGGAGAATAGGTAACTGATCAATACAGGAAAGGTGGTCCAGAACTGAGCAATGAAAGTTGAGATAAAGGGAAGGAGAACAAAGAGAAAGGTCAAAGCATGAAAAGATTTGGGTTTGCCTGTCAAAAGGAGTGAGGTGGTATGAATTAGAAAGATAAGGCATTCCAAGGAACAGTCTTGGAAATTAGTAGTTACCCCAAAGAGTGT
>NC_061841.1:14107921-14112921 GCF_019202785.1 Penaeus chinensis
TTTCCCTCTTTCCTCTTCCTCCCTTTCCTTCCCTCTTCCCATTTCCCTCTTCCTTCCTCCCTTTCCCTCCCCCTCTTCCTCTCTTTCTTTCTCTCTTCCCTCTTCCTCCTTTTCTTTCCCTCTCCTCTCTTCCCCCTTCCCTTTCCCTCTTCCCTCTTCCTCCCTCCCTTTCCCTCTCCTCTCTTCCTCCCTCCCTTTCCCTTTCCCTCTTCCTCCCTCCCTTTCCCTTTTCCTCCTTCCCTTTCCCTCTTCCTTCTTCCTCCCTCCCTTTCCCTCTTCCCCCTCGGCATACCCGGCTATCGACGAGCGATCGGGGGCCGGATAAGTGAGGCGAAGGGCCATATCAGAGGGGGAGTACTAGAGTCTCATCCGGATGTGCGAAGACTCACTTGGGATTCAGAAGCCCGCGCTCGAATCCGGTTACTGCTTCGACGCTCCCTGACCTAGCCATGCCCTCGCTCGCGCCAGCGCTTCACACACAGAACACGTACATACACATATATCCATACAATCATATTTGGAAAGACGTGCACATGCCAACACAGACGCACAAAGACAAACATAATCGCAAACAAACATACGACCCTCCTGACAACATACACACAAGGAAATCCATCAACACATTCCCCATCTCTACACACATTCATCCCACATCATAAATCCCAGTAGCTAGCCCCTCCCACCCCACCCACGCACACGCATACACTACCTTCCTCTTCCTCCTCCTCTCACATACACAAGCGCCCTCCTCCCCTCAACCTCAACTTAGCGCACGGGTACCAACCCCCCCCCCCCCTTCCGCATATCCCTTCGCCGTTATGCTAGGCCAGCGCCCTGTGATGCGGTAATCCCTGTTCTGCATCCCGACTGGCTCATGCAATCCCCTCATGCAATACCCTTCATGCACTCCCCTCATGCACTGGATTTGTTCTCAGCCGGGGATGACATGCAAATAATCCAGCCGCAGCGGGCGTGCGCGTCGCCGGCCGTGGGCGCGGGCCCGCGGGCGCCTCGGCCGCACGCTGGCTTTCGGCGATCGCCCTTGTTATCGGGGCTGCCATTCTGTCACAATGGTCACTATCATTCCTTTTTTTCATCATGATATCTTTGTCGTTGTCATTATCGCAATAGCGATGATGACAATTGTGATAACAGCAAACAACAACAATAATAATAATAATGATAACAATAATAACAATAAGCAGCAGCAACAGTAGTAGTAGGAGTAGTAGTAGTAATGGTGGTGGTATCATTATCATTCTGAAAACGGTAAACCAGACAGCTGGCAGCTCATTCAATGAAATGCAGTCGCAATTCATTATGGAAAATAGGGACAAACCACAAAGACAAAGAGCGAATGGGGATATGGAAATAGAGAGAGGGTACCAAAGAAATGTTATACAGAGAAAAGGAGAAAGAGGAAAAAAATGTAAAAAGGAGAGAACGAGAAAGTGAGCCAAATAGATAGAGTGAAAAGTCAAGGAAGCCACAGAGAGAGTAATTGAGAAAGGAAGAGAACCAATAGAGAAAGTGAGAAAGGGAGAGGGCGAGAGAAAAAGAAACGCAGAGAAAATAAAAGAGAGAGAGAATAAAAGAGAGAGAGAATAAAAGGGCTAGAAAGAGAATGAGGGGGGAGAGGGTCAGAGAGAGAGAGAGAAACGGAACGGAGAGGGCCAGAGCAGAGCGAGAGCGAGAGAGAGAGAGAGAGAGAGAGAGAGAGAGAGAGAGAGAGAGAGAGAGAGAGAGAGAGAGAGAGAGAGAGAGAGAGAGAGAGAGAGAGAGAGAGAGAGAGAGAGAGAGAGAGAGAGAGAGAGAGAGAGAGAGAGAGAGAGAGAGAGAGAGAGAGAGTGTGTGTGTTTGTGTGTGTGTGTGTGTGTGTGTGTGTGTGTGTGTGTGTGTGTGTGTGTGTGTGTGTGTGTGTGTGTGTGTGTGTGTGTGTGTACATATACACGTACATATATACATATATATAAATATATATACACATATACATACACATACATATATATATATATATATACATATATGTATATATATATATAAATATATATATACATATATATATATATATATATATATTCAGTTCTTACTGTGGCCGTTTTTTCTTTTTCATCTTTATCTACACGTTACTGTGTTTGTGCTCATATATATATATATATATATATATATATATATATATATATATATATATATGTATATATGTATGTGTGTGTGTGTGTGTGCATATAAACACACACACACACACACACACACACACACACACACACACACACACACACACACACACACACACACACACACACACACACACACACTCACACACACACACACCCACACACACATATATATATACATATACATATATATATATATATATATATATATATATATATATATATATATTCAGTTCTTCCCTCTTCCGTCCTCCCTTTCCCTTTTCCCTATTCCTCCCTTCCAGTCCCTCTTCCCTCTTCCTGTGGTTGGTTTGTCTACACGTTACTATGTTTGTGTTTGTGTTCATATATATATATATATATATATATATATATATATATATATGTGTGTGTGTGTGTGTGTGTGTGTGTGTGTGTGTGTGTGTATGTGTGTGTGTGTGTATATATAATATATGTATATATATATAATATATATATACATATATATACACATATATGTACAATGTGTGTGTTTATGTATGTACATTGTACATACATAAACACACACATATATATACAGAGAGAGAGCGAGAGCGAGAGAGAGAGAGAGAGAGATTGGCAGAAAGGGGAGGCCCAGAGAGAGAGAGAAAGGGGGAGAGAAAGGAGGAGAGAAAGGGGGAGAGAAAGAGAGAGGCTAGAGAGAGAGAGAAAGGGCAGGGATCCTGTCAGCTGGTCTCGTGGGGGAGACACTCTGCTCGGCTCGAGGCCCGAAGGGGCGCGGGAAACGGGAATATCTCAAACTCGGCGGGAAATGTTATGGGAAAAAGAGGAGCATCTAGGGAGAAAAAGTCTCCTACCCGGCTTTCCAGATATATATTTCTTGTGGGGAAAATTGCTTCATATGCATTAGGCAAACGCTTAGCCAGACAAACAAGCAAGCAAGGAGCGTATGAATATACTCAATAATCCCTGCGCAGGCTTCCTCTCTTAGACTCTCGTTCTCTCTATATCTGTATGTCTATCAATCTGTGACTAGGTGGATCAGTTAGCAAAACTAGCACTTTCCCATGAAGTACCATACTATACAGTATTCCTATCTCTTAAATCAAACAACGCGTTTTCAGCTTTCTTCGAGATTATGAGGGCCAGGCATGGACCACCGAAAAAAATGAAGAAAATGGACATGGTACCTTCTGGCAGTATGAAAGTATTGCAGGGACATCTGATATGGACAAACCATATAAAGTATATAATGGACTGTCTCGGAGACAGCAGGTGATACTAACCAGGCTACACATGGCTTATAAATACACTATATATAATGTACAAGATGCAGTTTTGGAGGCAAAGCCAGTTTCATATCATCACTGTATAGTGTGCAAGGCGCCCATGTCGCATGATCTTACACATTACTTACTTTGTTGCCTGAAAACTGTATCCTATCGATCAAATAGCACTGTCCAGAGACCAGCACTTATTGATTATATTCATTTTATTATAGACACTGGTCTTGTCTTTGATATGATAAGTAACATATAATGTTATTTTAGCAACCTAATGGTATGTGAATAATGTAAGCACAATAACACAACCCTTCAGGCATGTATAACCAATGCATAAATGACAGGCCTCTACATAGATAGAAAAGCCATAAGGATAGAAGCTATAGCATCTTACCCTGGCCTTTTGCAGAGCATGTACACTGATCTGTAAATATTGTTTTTATCAAATCAAATCTCTCTCTCTGTCCGTCTGTCTGTCTCCTTTATATATACACAAACATACATACATATACCCATACATACATAGCAGTATATATATCCCTTCCTCCGTCTTTTCCTCTCTATTCTCGCTACATATCTTTCTTTCTACTCCCTCCATCAGACAGGAAATAAAAACCCCCCTCATCTCTCTCGCTGTTCTTTCTATCTCCCTCATCAGTTCAGGTCTCTCCCTCCCCTTTATTTATTTACCTCCTTCTCTATACCTCCTTCCCTCCCAATCTTTATTTTTCAATTTATATCTATCCATCTATCTATCTATATACCTCTCTATCAATCCGTCTCCCCCCCTCTTATTCCCCCTCTCTTCCTCCCTCCAAGTCTCCCTCCCCCCGCGGCGAGGGGAACAAGGGTCGGGTGTGTGGTGAGGCCTCAGTCAGTCCGCAGTGGCCGAGGAGGCCACACACGCGTCTCCGCTCTCTCCCGGCACTGCCTCCGTTCCAGGCCCGCCCATGGACGAGGGAGGAAGAGATTAATTGAGATGTCTTAGATATATAAAACCAAAGAGAACAAGGCGGAATAAACCCAACATCTCATTGCGTACACTTTGTGATTCATTTATTTATTTATTAATTCTCCTTTTGGGAGTGAGCGAGCAGTGCATCTAGAAAGTGTTGGTGACCACCACAGTGGTGAGGTGAAGGTGCGCGAGTGACCCAAGAGGTCGGTGAGTGAGTTGTGACCTTTGAAACGACAGCCGGCAGAGTGCCCAGGAAGGTGACTCCCGAGTTATACCTTAACGTGAGCGTCGGTCACGACTCCGAGTGTCAGCGCGAGCGCTGGTGTCGTCAGCTCAAGTATCAGACAAGTGATCTGGTGTCAGACGTAGGAGTCAGCCTCAGACAGGTGTGGCAGATACGAACGGAGGTGTGGTGGGCGTCGCACACGGAACAGCCAGATGCCCTCCTGAGCAGCCGCGACCAACAGCCGGCCGTGAAAAAGGTAAAAGTGGGAGAGAGAAAGTGAGAAAAGGATGAGAGGTGAAGGGAAAAAGGAAGAAGAGAGCTAGGGAGGGGGGAGGTAAGGAAATACAGAGAGAGAGAGAGAGAGAGAGAGAGAGAGAGAG
>NC_061841.1:14122921-14127561 GCF_019202785.1 Penaeus chinensis
CCCTCTGTACCCTCCGACCTTCGCGTTTGAACTTGATACCTTTCCGAGGTTGCCTGTTCCTCTCTTAAAGTTATTACATGATGTATCCGGAAAGACTGCCTTGAGACCTTGTATGAACAACGTAATATTCTAATGGAGCAGGAATGACAAATGTTCACGCGAAAGCATTTACCTGCCCAGCTCACTTACCGTACACACTCATTCACGTAGTTACATGAATAAACACATAAATAAATAGATAAATATGGAATATTTATATTTTCATCCATCGATCTGAAAATACGGTGTATGTGTATGATATATTGACAGATAGATAAATAAACATTTAAATGTATATTCATATATCTATATAATATATACATGTGCTCATGTATGTGTGTAAGTATATATGTATATATTGTCAGGGTTCGTTTTAAGAATCTGCGGTCAGGTCAACGGGAACACAGTAGTGGAAACATTTCACAGGATTTACTTTCAAAGGTACTAAATGCAGGATACCTATCAGGATATGGCAGAAAAAACACACAATGCAAAAACTAGATTTATTTAAAATGGATTCCATCTTCAGGTCTGAAGAGGAAAGGGAGAGTAGGGGGTATAAAAGAGAGGGTAGGGAGGTCAGGTTAGGTCAGGAGGATCGGGCGGACTATGCGCAGGGTGGCCGGCATACGGGAGAAGGCGGGGGATGTGAGAAGCAAAAAGACTATCGGCTGGAGAAAAGCCGGTGTTCAGATTGAGAGTAGGCAGAAGCTTTATTGAGGAGGATTCCACCAGTCTGCGGGCGTGGACATCAGCGGAAGGAAAGACAATTCGCGCCGCTGACCAATCCATCTGATGGCCTGTATCCCACTGATGGCAAAAGAGGGCGTTGTTGTTGGGTCCCCTGGATAGAGCGTACTTATGTTGAGACAGACGCTTAGTAAGACTGGCGCTTCGAAGGTCCTAAGCGATCTCGCAGTTGTGACATATCTCCCTTCTCTCTACAAAATAATTTTCCAAGAACTGAATATTCTTTGCACAAGCAAACACAACTGCAAGATGCCCACACCGAGGCTCTGAGGTCCCACTTCAAGTGGTGATGTGGCCCCAGGGCCCGCCCTTCCGCTATCCACTCTTCCGACGATCCCGGCCCTGCCTTCTGTCTGACTTGGTGCACATCTCGTCACCTCGGACCTTCCATTTCTCGTGCGGCCGAAGCTTTGCGTCGTCCTTTGCGAACAGTTCCTCCAACGGTCTCTCTGCTGCCGGCGACTCGAACGACTGCCCTCCGTCGTCTGGCATCTCCAGGATGTTTTCGGACGGCAACTCCTCCGGCGCGTCTTTGGCAGGCAGTTCCTCCGACTGCCCAAACCCTCCAGATACTTGGGTGGGTAACCTACGTGCCGCTGCAGTTGCCTCCTCCGGTTCTAGCAGACACAAACACACATGCACAAATATATATATATATATATGTATATATATATATATATGTATATATAATATATATATATATATATATATATATATTTTACATACATATACATAACAATGTATATGTTTATATATGTGTATATGTATATACATGTACATATGCATATGTGTATGTGTATATGTACGTATGTGCAATGTTTTTAAATATACATTTATACATTTATAGGTATATATATATATATATATATATATATATATATATATATAAAAATGTATATCTGAATATACCTATATATGTATATGTTTATAAGTATATATGTACATATACATGTATGTATGTATATATGTACGTATGTACGTATGTATGTATGTATATACATGCATACATGCATGTATGTAAGTACCCATGTGTGTGCGTGTGGGCGTAATGTATCTAAATGACGGCTACGCTAAAATCCTCAACCCAAATAAATAACAGACCAAATAAAGCCGCCGCCCCCTTTCCCTGTGGGGATAACGACCCTTGCAACAACAGAATGATGACCTGAGTAAATTAAGAGACTTCCCTTCTCTTCCCTCTCAGTCTTCGTCCCATTCTAATCCTCCTCTTATTTACCCTTATTCTCCCCTCGCACCAACAGGCCCAATCCGTCTTCTCTCCTCTCCATTTCTCTCGGCCTCTCCGCTAGCCCAGGCTAAAGAAAATATGTCCTGTTTGTTGTGTGCGTTTTGCTTACCTCCACGTCCGCCCCTCAGCCGACTACTAACTGCCAACCACGAGCCGCGAGTATAACAGGTCTATAACAAACCCAAAAGCTGCAAATCTGGCTTGTGCTGCTGCCTCACAACTGTGACAATATCACCGAAACTTTTTGTGACGGAGGTTTCATGGATCAAAATATGGGATATATAAATTATGCCTCCTACTCCAGTCCTACCAACTCTTGAAAAAATGAAGGTTAGTTAGTAGCCGCACAAATCTTCCATACAAACGGAGAATCGTCCAAAGCTTTGAACCAGAGACTTGTTATAGTCGACTGATCGGAGCGGATTACTGTCAACTGTCAACAAAACACCTTTTCTAGAAGTGATGAGCCATGCTCACAGCACGCACATAAGGCAGGTCAGCCTAATGCCACGGATAGTGCGGGTATGCATGAGGAGAGCATACTCTAACAACGAAAGATCTCATGAATAAGATGTGAGTGTGTGCACGAGAGAGAGAGAGAGAGAGAGAGAGAGAGAGAGAGAGAGAGAGAGAGAGAGAGAGAGAGAGAGAGAGAGAGAGAGAGAGAGAGAGAGAGAGAGAGACAGAGAGGGAGGGAGAGGGAGACTGATCGGAGCGGATTACTGTCAACTGTCAACAAAACACCTTTTCTAGAAGTGATGAGCCATGCTCACAGCACGCACATAAGGCAGGTCAGCCTAACGCCACGGATAGTGCGGGTATGCATGAGGAGAGCATACTCTAACAACGAAAGATCTCATGAATAAGATGTGAGTGTGTGCACGAGAGAGAGAGAGAGAGAGAGAGAGAGAGAGAGAGAGAGAGAGAGAGAGAGAGAGAGAGAGAGAGAGAGAGAGAGAGAGAGAGAGAGAAAGAGAGGGGGGGGGGGAAGGAGAGGAAGAAGGAGAGAGGGAAAGAGAGGGAGAGAGAGAAAGAGAGGGAGGCAGGGAGGCAGGGAGGCAGGGAGGCAGGGAGGGAGGGAGGGAGGGAGGGAGGGAGGGAGGGAGGGAGGGAGAGAGAGAGAGTGAGAGAGAGAGAGAGAGAGAGAGAGAGAGAGAGAGAGAGAGAGAGAGAGAGAGAGAGAGAGAGAGAGAGAGAGAGGGGGGGGGGGGGGAAGGAGAGGAAGAGAGAGAGAGGGAAAGAGAGGGAGAGGGAGAAAGAGAGGGAGGCAGGGAGGCAGGGAGGTAGGGAGGGAGGGAGGGAGGGAGGGAGGGAGGGAGGGAGGGAGGGAGAGAGAGAGAGAGAGAGAGAGAGAGAGAGAGAGAGAGAGAGAGAGAGAAGAGAGAGACACACACAGAGAGAGAGAGAGAGAGAGAGAGAGGAGAGAGAGAGAGAGAGAGAGAGAGAGAGAGAGAGAGAGAGAGAGAGAGAGAGAGAGAGAAAGAGAGAGAGACACAGAGAGAGAGAGAGAGAGAGAGAGAGAGAGAGAGAGAGAGAGAGAGAGGAGAGAGAGAGAGAGAGAGAGAGAGAGAGACAGAGAGAGAGAGAAAGACACACACACACACACAGAGAGAGAGAGAGAGAGAGAGAGAGAGAGAGAGAGAGAGAGAGAGAGAGAGAGAGAGAGAGAGAGAGAGAGAGAGACAGAGAGAGAGAGAGGGAGGGAGAGGGAGAGGGAGAGACATAGAGAGAAAATTAAAAATACTTCATTCCATTATTTCATTTATCTGTGAGGGAAGGGGAGGAGGAGGGAGAGAGGGGAGTGGAGGGGAGGGGAGGGGAGGGGATGGTGAGAGGAGGAGGAGGAGGAGGAGGAGGGAGAGAGGGGAGGGGATGGTGAGAGGAGGAGGAGGAGGAGGGAGAGAGGGGAGGGGATGGTGAGAGGAGGAGGAGGAGGAGGAGGAGGAGGAGGAGGAGGAGGAGGAGGAGGAGGAGGAGGAGGAGGAGGAGGAGGAGGAGGAGGAGGAGGTGGAGGGAGTGAGGGGAGGGCATGGTGAGAGGAGGAGGGGCAAAGAGATAGGGGAGGGTGGGAGGAGGAGGAAGAGAAAGAGGAAAAGAGTGTATACTGGCCGAATGATGTACACAAGATGCCTCCTTAATGGTTGAAGTGTAGTCACTACCATTCCTCTCCTTTCTGAAAAGTCTTTATTGACTATTTGAAAAACGACAGGAACGACCTGTTTGACCAACGAACCTAACTGGCAACTCTGCTTCGAAACTCACAATAACAACAGCAGTAACTTGCAACGAGCCTAATTGCATGCGCGGGATTTTTACGGCAAACGGGAATTCCAGAACACTGTAGTCCGCTTCCCAAAAGCCCTCGGGGAAAGAACAGCTTCTGCATAACATCGTCTCTCGCGAACTTCCCTTTCGAGTCACGTTTCGGATAACTTCGCCTCATCTCTGGAACTTGCTTTAAAATTAACACATATTCCTATTTATTTGCACAGAAGTCGACCTAAGATTAAAGTAGTAGAATGAAAGATACATTGAAGACATGCATACATACATACACACAAACACACAAATATATATATGTATATATATATATATGCATGCG
>NC_061841.1:14132661-14140654 GCF_019202785.1 Penaeus chinensis
AAAAGGGAGAAAAAAGAGGGGGGAGATGGCCCGGAGGACACTAAAAAGCAGAAGGGAAAAATGTTGTTGAGAGAGACGAATGGGGAGGGAGATAACGGATGATAAGAGGAAAGGGGGGACTAAGATGGAGAGGAAATGGTCAGAGGAGCGACGGAGATAAGAAAAGAGACGAAGAAGTGAAAAAAAAAAAAAAAAATAGAAAGCACGAAAAAAGACGACCACTGACAGAAAATTCAGGTGAATGCATGAAATAACTGCAGTTGCTTATGGTTTACAGTTCTAAAGGTTGTATGTATTTATAGGTTACATTTACAGAAGGCTCCATTTACTGAAAATTACAGTTACAAACAGTTATGCATTTACTCAAAGTTAGTTATGAGCAAATCTAATGGTCGTGAAAATTACAACTACTTGTGGTTTTACTGAAAGTAGTTACAGTTCTTTAATTACTGAAACTTCCACTAACAGTTTTATGATCACCGAAAGTTATAGTTCCTTGGATTTTTACAGAAAAAGGTACCTACTGGCAATTTCATGGCAATGAAAATCAACTTTACTAATAGGCTTACAGTTACTGAGAGTTACACTTTCAATTCTAAAATTACATAAAGCGCCAATTTTTTTCGACCATCACGGGTAAAGCTTACACAGCTTTCTCGAGAGAGAGAAAAAAGGAGACGAGTAAATAAACGAGAAAAAAAACAATATAAAGAAACAAGAAGACGCGAGAATAGGAAACAAGCATAAGAAAATTTAAACAAAAAAGAAAATAGACAAGACGTGAAAGGAGAAGAAAAAGCAAACGCTCTAAGGGGAAAAATGAAAGACAAAAGAGACAGGAGAAAAAAGGAAAGAAAACGAAGAAAAATAAATAGTCCCGATGAGAAAAAGTGACACGAGTTGATGGCAGAAAATAAAGGTGAAAGGGAGACGAAAAGGGATAAGAACAGCATAATGAAATACAAAATGAAATACGATCTCCACAACATAAGAGACACACATTGAGGAAAGGAGGGAGGGAGGGAAAGAGAGAGAGAGAGAGAGAGAGAGAGAGAGAGAGAGAGAGAGAGAGAGAGAGAGAGAGAGAGAGAGAGAGAGAGAGAGAGAGTAGAGGGAGAGAGAGAGAGAGAGGAGAGAGAGAGAGAGAGAGAGAGAGAGAGAGAGAGGGAGGGAGGGAGGGAGGGAAGAGGGAAGGAGGGAGGGAGGGAGGGAGGGAGAGGAGGGAGGAGAGAGGAGGGGAGGGAGGGAGGGAGGGAGGGAGGAGAGAGGAGAGAGAGAGGAGAGAGGGAGAGGAGAGAGGAGAGAGAGAGAGAGAGAGAGAGAGAGAGAGAGAGAGAGAGAGAGAGAGAGAGAGAGAGAGAGAGAGAGAGAAGAGAGAGAGAGAGAGAGAGAGAGAGGAGAGAGAGAGAGAGAGAGAGAGAGAGAGAGAGAGAGGAGAGAGAGAGAGAGAGAGAGAGAGAGAGAGAGAGACGGGGAGGAGGGAGGGAGGGAAGGAGGAAGGGAGGGAGGGAAGGAGGAAGGGAGAGAGGGAGAGAGGAAGGGAGGGAGGGAGGGAGGAGGGAGGGAGGGAGGAGAGAGAGGAGAGAGGAGAGAGGGAGAGAGAGAGTGAGTGAGTGAGAGAGTGAGAGAGAGAGTGAGAGAGAGAGAGAGAGAGAGAGAGAGAGAGAGAGAGAGAGAGAGAGAGAGAGAGAGAGAGAGAGAGAGAGAGAGAGAGAGAGAGAGAGAGAGAGAGAGAGAGAGAGTCTCGTGGCAACTCATTACGGCCGAGGTGCGACAGACCTATTCGCCCCTCCCGTCAAGGACGACCTCGAGCGCGCAGTCGGTGCCTGGAGAGAGGTCGTGAGAGGCGCCGCCGTTTACGGCCTCAAAGGAGGATTTAGGAACATCTTAGAAATAAAGTTGAAATTATAAAAACCCTGCATATGAAAATAAAAAAGAGAAATATTATTTAAATAGATAATACATATAATTATTCATGGACTAGAAATCACAATAATATAAATAATTTCGAATATATTTACTTGCGTGTTTAATCCAAGCTCTTTATCTGACTCTCTATTGTAAGGTTTTGTGAAATAATGCGCCGCTGTCGATGTGCCTGCTGACACAAATACAACTCAGATTATAATCTGCGTAGCTGTAATTGCAATGACACTGGTAATAATATCAAAAGCGATAACAATAACAATAATAATGATGATAGAATAATAACATTACCGGTAATAGGTAATAATGATGATAACTATTATAATAGCACTAACAGTAGCACGGCAGTAATATCGATGCCAGGATTATATTTTCCGATCCGATGAAAATTACAAGCAATAGAGAAAAAAATAGGAAAATTTCGTAAAACATTAAATCATTTCCATTATTGATATTTTCACTGATTAAATTCCACCACATCCATCAGCACTGCCATCATCATGCAATCTCCACGCATGACGGGAGGTCAATATCAGAAGCTTTGCATGTGGGTCATCGCTGGCTCACCCCTCTCCCCCTCCTTCCATCCACCTCCCCTCTTCCTCTCCCTTCCCCCACCTCCCTGCAACCTCCCCCTACCCCTTCCACCCACCTCCTCCCTTCCCCTTCCCCTCCCCCCTCCCTTACGTGACCCTCTTCCTTCCCCCTCCCCAACCCCCTTCGTCGCTCCCGACCAATGGATTTCCTCCGCGTCGGCCGTTGACCCTTCCTCGCCCCTTCTGCAGGAGCAGGTGTTGCAGTTTCGCTGCCGCGGCGGCGATCGGCGGCTATAAATAGCGTCGGCGCGACCATGAAGTCACGAGGTGCCCGGGAGGCGCTGGCGGCGGCCGAGCTTCTGCGCCGCTTTCCTTTGGACTGCTACGGCTGCTGTCGCTCTCAGGCTCATTTCTTGGAGGAGCAACGGAGAACGGGACAATGATATCTCATTCACCAATATAATTAGTACACATGCATCATGGTCAATAATGTGATATCACTGATGATTTTGAAAATATCTTGATTGTCCTTATCATTAAAACCATATTTTAAATAACATAACTGCCATCTATCAACTTAAAAAAATAAGACAGCAGAGTGATGGTGTGATGGCCATTTACCTTCGGAAGAGACAAGATTAATATCCCCTTTTCTCTCTCATTTTACCATCTTTTCATTTCCCTCCCCCTTCTATCCACTACTATCCTGTCTCCTCCCTTTATCATCGCCTTCCTCCCTCTTTCTCCTTCCTTCGTCATCACTCATGTTTCCTCCCTCATTTCCTTCTTTTCATTTGTCCATTTTTCTCGCATTTCCTTCCCCCTCTCTCGGCTGCGTTATCGCCTTTCCGCAAATTGTGAGGAACAAATGACAGGAGACGTTTTGCTTTTGGATGGCTCGATGTTCGGCGAGTCTCTCTCTCTCTCTCTCTCTCTCTCTCTCTCTCTCTCTCTCTCTCTCTCTCTCTCTCTCTCTCTCTCTCTCTCTCCCTTCCTCTCTCTTCCCCCTCTCTTTCTCTCTCTTTCTCTCTCTTCCCCCTCCCCCTCTCTTTCTCTTCCCCCCCTCTCTCTCCCTCTATACTTATTTCTCTCTCTCTCTCTCTCTCTCTCTCCCTCTCCCTCTCCCTCTCTCTATCTCTATATCTATCTCTATCTTTATCTCTATCTCTATCTCTATCTCTCGCTCTCTTTCTCGCTCTCATTCTCTCTCCCTCTCACTTTCTGTCTCTCCCCCCCTCTCTCTCCCTCTCTTTCTCTTTCCCCTCTCTCTCTCCCTCTATACTTATTTCTCTCTCTATCTCTATCTCTATCTCTCTCTCTCTCTTTCTCTCCATTCCTCTCTCTTCCCCCTCTCTTTCTCTCTCTTCCCCCTCTCTTTCTGTCTCTCCCCCCCCCCTCTCTCTCTCTCTCTTTCTCTCTCTCTCCCTTCCTCTCTCTTTCTCTCTCTCTCTCTCCCTTCCTCTCTCTTTCTGCCCCACCCCCTCTTTCTCCCTATCTTTCTCTTTCCCCTCTCTCTCTCCCTCTATACTTATTTCTCTCTCTCTCTCTCTCTCTCTCTCTCTTTCCCCTCTATCTCTCCCTCTATACTTATTTCTCTCTTTCTCTCTCTCTTTCTCTCTCTCTCTCCCTTCCTCTCTCTTTCTCTCTCTCCCTTCCTCTCTCTTTCGCTCTCTCCCTTCCTCTCTCTTTCTCTCTCTCCCTTCCTCTCTCTTTCTCTCTCTCCCCCTCTCTCTCTCTCTCTTTTTCTTCCCCCTCTCTCTCCCTCTATTTCTCTTTCTTTCTCTCTCTCTCTCTCTCTCTCTCTCTCTCTCTCTCTCTCTCTCTCTCTCTCTCTCTCTCTCTCTCTTCTTCTTCTTCTTCTTCTTCTTCTTCTTCTTCTTCTTCTTTTTCTTTTTCTTCTTCTTCGATTTTTTTCTTTCTTCCTCTCTTTCTCTACCTTTTTTTCTCCCTTCTTCTTCCCTCTTCCTCTCTCTCTCTTCTTCTTCTTCTCTCTTTCTCTCCGATAATCAGATAGAGGTATTACCTTTTTAATAACAAACAACAAGAGCAGACCACAAACGAATTACAACAAGTTAATCAGAGGGAAGGGGAAAGGATTAGGGCCGAAAAACAAACAAAAAACAGGAACAAAAAAGAATAATAACAGAAACACTAAATATTCAAACAAAAAATCATCGAGATCAATAAAGGTGTTTACGACGGAGCTTCCGCAGCTGGCCGCCAGAGGGCCGACTGCTAGGCCGCTCCAATTTCAAAATTTTCACTTTTTCCCTCAATTTCTTCCAAATCGAGATTCTTACTTTTCTGCACAGCTCATGAAATAAGTATAAATGCTGCTGTGAGTGGTTTATCGATTTTAAAGAGGGAAAGGAATAGAAAAACACTAAAATGTTAATGAAATTGATGTAGGAAATTTGATTTTTAAAACTGCCAATCATTAGATTATTTCCAGAACATTCGATTCCCTTGCCTTTAACTTATTACTTATTCCTGTGTTTCTTCCTGCTTCCCATTACCTTGTTGTCTCTCTCCCTCCCCACCTCTTATCATGTTCCTATTCCCCATTCGCTTGGTTTCATTTCCTCCCGATTCCATTTCTTCAGATTCCTCCTGTTCTCCTTGCCGTCTCTCCCTCGGCCGCCGTGTATGGAGGACGCAACGAAACTTCCCTTTTCTTGTTTGTCAAACGGAAAATTGGAAACTTTTCTCGTCTCCGTGATTAATTCTACTTTCCTTGCTCTCTGTCTCTCTATTTCCCTTGGTCTACTTCTTATTAACTCTCCGTCATTCCCGTATTGTATTTAGCATTTATTCTCTTTGTTTATACCATTCATCAAGCTATGTTTCGTACTCTCACATTCGCTCTTTCATTTAGCCCTTGTTTCTTCCTTACAGCAGCCTGTGTCCTTCTTTTCTCACTCCGACACACACTTCCTCTCTTTTTTTCCTGCTTCCCGCCATCATGTCCACTTCCCTCGCCTTTCTTCTCTTCCACTCTCTTCTTATGATCCCACTCCCCCTTCTTTTGTTCCCCTCCTCGCTTACCCTCTCTCTTCCATACTTCCCTTCCTCCTCCCACTCTTCCTTCTCTCTCTTCCTTCCATTCCTTCTCTTTTCTCCCTTTCTTTCCTCCTCCCATTCTTCCTTTTGTTTGTCCCTTTCTCCCCTCCTCCCTTCCTTCCTTGCTCCAGATGATCCCGTTAGCAGGCCTCGGCAGGGCTTCGGAAGAGGCCGTAGGGAAGTCAGTCAAGTCATTGGCTATGGGCGCCGCGGGGGAGGTGCGCAAGGAGGGTGGAAGAAAGGGAATAAAGAAAGAGGATGAAGGGTGACAGAATGCAAAAGGGAGAGGAGATGGCGAAGGAGGCGGGGGGGGGGCGGACGAGAGAACGCGAAAAAAGACTAGGGTTGCGAGGAAGGGACCAAGGAGAGAGGGAGAGAGAGAGGGGCTTCACTAGGGCTTCGGCTGAGCTTCGAAAAACACACTTCAGAAAAGCGGATTTCTCGAAAGGGATCCACTAAAGGCAATTGCGAACACATCCGATTTGGGTAAAATCGGGCTCGAAAGACACTCGGGGGATTTTATGTGTGTATGTAAATGTACATATCTATGCGCATACATGCATAGAGATGCAGATGCAAATAAAAAGAGAAATACAGACACACACACACACACACACACACACACACACACACATATAAATATATATATATATATATATATATATATATATATATATATATATATATATATATATATATATATATATATATATGTATGTGTATGTATGTATATGATAGCGTGAGAGAGAGAGAGAGAGAGAGAGAGAGAGAGAGAGAGAGAGAGAGAGAGAGAGAGAGAGAGAGAGAGAGAGAGAGAGAGAGAAAACACTTCCCATTCTATATCCTATTTAAAGCAATAATTACTTCTTTCCAGGTACGTGACACGGATGACGGGTGGCGGCCGCATTTGTAGGGCTGATAAGGTGCCGGTATGTATCCTTTAGCAGCTAAAAGCACAGCCTACGCACATGTACATGCACACACGCTTACACGCAGGCATACATACTCAGCAGTGAACCCGGAGCCACGTCCGGCCGCCTGGCCCGCCATTTTGCTAACATCACAATTGCACTACCCAGGGCCTGGCATGGCTAGGCTGGCCTCAGAATATTTTAAAAGGTGTTATATATGTGCCATGGTGTTTCATAAACTTGTAAGACGATCACAGGCCGAAGGTTATCAGTGCCCAGAAAATCTATCAGGATTTGGGCAAAGAACACTGTAAGCTTTCCTACATAGCGGGCACAGGCATAGCTAGAAGGGCGATAATCCCTGGCATGTCAGATCCCAGAAAAGAGACAGTGGAACCCGGACGGACACACCCACTCGAAGAAACACGGGACCACATCCGCGCGTCAACGCGCACGCAAGGGAACACAAAGTGTAATGCTATTATCTGATATATATATATATATATATATATATATATATATATATATATATATATATATGTGTGTGTGTGTGTGTGTGTGTGTGTGTGTGTGTGTGTGTGTGTGTGTGTGTGTGTGTGTGTGTTTGTGTGTGTGTGTGTCTTTCCCTTTCTTTTTCCCTCTCTCTTACCCTTATCTTTACCTTTAACTCCAGGCAGGAGGAAAATGGACGAAGGATCGGGAGAGATGTTGACTGAAACAGACTGCAAAAAGGAGATAAGAGACAGATTCGAAAAAGAAGAATGGAATGGAGAAGGGCAGAAAAGGGAAACAAGTGTATAGATAGTGTGAAGGAAAGGAGGATTAGCGAAGATGGGGAATAGAAAGAAGCGACACAAGGGAAACGCACAGGAAAAGGAAACCCATCATAAACCCCCAAAAGACGTCCGAACATGAGAAGCGAAACGGAAAATAAAAAGTGGGAAATAGAGATAAAGGGAAAAGGAAACAATGTACGGTGTGAAAAAAAGACACCAAGGGACATGGATAAAGGTAAAAAAGCATAAATGTGAATAAATAGGAGATAATAAAGGAGTTAAGGAATAAAGAATATGAAATAAACGAAATGATTGAGGAGACGGAGGCGCCTTTGATCTCAGGGAAGCCACGCGTGGGAGACAGGGGGGGGGGGGGGAAGGGGGAGAGGGGAATAAAAAGGGGCGGAGGACGGAGGGAGAGTGGGCGAAGGACGGAGAGGAGAGACGGAGGAGAACAAAACAGAAGGGAAATCGAAAGAAAGTTGGGAAGATGAGATAGAGAAGAAAGTAGGAAAAGCGACAGTGCGACAAAGAAAACTGCGAGAAAGGGGGGGAGGGCGGGGAAGCGCTCCCACCCAAAAGAGTCTAATATGGAGGGGAAAGTTCATTATAACTTTGACTAATGAATCATTTTTAATTTGGAACGACAGTCGGCCGCAAACGCCCCGCCGGGCTTGGGAGGAGAGGCCGGAGGGGGGCCTGGGAGGGGGCGGCGCCGCGGCCGAGGGCGTGGGTGGCGCCCGCCTACGCCGCCCGCCGCCCGCCGCGCCGGACGCATCTGGCT
>NC_061841.1:14140754-14145754 GCF_019202785.1 Penaeus chinensis
ATTATAAAATTATGTATGTATGTATGTATGTATAATACATATATAATCATCATCAGCCTTAATCAGTCCACTGCAGGACGTAGGCCTCTCCCAATCTTTTCCAACCTTGTTTGTCTTGCGTTTTTTGTTTCTGATCTTGGCCCCCAAATTTCGTCACGCCATCTTCTCATTGATCTGGCCCTTGGCCTCTTTATGTTATCTATACTCCAGTCAGTTACATTCTTTGTCCATCTGTCGTTTCCGACATATATGGCCTGCCCATTGCCATTTTTTTCACATCCGATCTCTTAGGCTAATTCCCAGCATCAACCTCTCCATCCTTCTCTGGGCACTTATTTGTTTCCTCTCCAGTAATTTCGTTTCTGATCCATTGGTCATAACTAGGACGCACTGGTTATAGACTTTTCTTTTTAAACATAATGGCAAGGAGTTTCTTATTATGCTACTGTGTATGCCGAAGGCGCTCCAGTCTTTCTTAGATGTATTTGTCTGTATAAGTTGCCCTAGGTATATATACTTGCCCACTACCTAGCACTTCGCCTTGTACAAGTATCTGTTCGAATTGATCTCTACTGTTGAACATGATCTTAGTCTTTTTCTAGTTCGTTCAAGTCCGACTTTCAGGCTTTCTCTATTCAGATCGTTCATTAGTTGCTGCATTTCATTTGCATATTCAATGTAGAGAACAATATCACCTGCAAATCTTAGATTGTTTAGGTATTTGATACCCTTTCCGTTCCACTCTAGCTTCTTGAATATTTCCTCAAGGCAAGCTGTAAACAGTTTTGGTGTGATGGTATCGCCCTGGTATTTTTTCGGTTTCCATGTGAAGCTTGATGGCTGCTGTCCCATTTTCCTATATATATATCTTCCACTATTTTACAATATACCTACAAAACTACCTGTCTTCGACTACCTTCTAGTACTGCTGGTATTTGTACAGAGTCAAATGCAATTTCGTAATCGATGAATGCCATATACAGGGGTTTCCAATATTCGTTTATTTTGTCTCTTATTTGGGTGGGCGTGTGGATATGAACTGTTGTTGAAAATCCACTGCGGAAGCAGGCCTGTTCTCTAGGCTGGTTAGAATCCAGACTGTCAGAGATGCGAGTTGTGATGACTTTTGTGAACAGTTTGAACCTTTTTCATATATCAAAATGATTGTTGCATTTTTCCAGTTTTTTTCCGTTGAGAAGTCATTTGTTAAAAAGAATTGCTAGTTTCACTGTTGTAACTTCTCCTGCATCTGTTATAAGATCTATACAAATTCCGTCTTCACCTGGTGTTTTCCCTCTCTTCGTGCCTTTAAGCGCTCTTTTTATTTCTTCTCTAGTTACCGCGTTTGCTTCTATCCGAAGCTTTTCTATTTTGTCCCTGTTTGACGATACTTTCATGACCCTACGATATACATATATATCTATATATGCACTTATATGTGTGTATATATAGACACACAAACACACACACAAATTCAAAATTATACCGACAAAATTACAGGGTAAAGTGCTAATATGATAAAGAACACATTGCCACATTTTTTTAGCTTACTAGCTTACACAGTCAAGTCCAACACTGTGGCCGAACAGTCAAACAGTTCAAATAAACCCCGTACCCCACCCACACCAACCCCCACGTCTCAAGTTGGACCGTTTAACAATCTCATTCGGGGGATTCAAATAAGTCTTTAGGCTTTGAATCAATCCCTAAGCTTCGTGCTTGATGTAATATAACATAACACAGTAATAACTGCCAGTAATATCAGTGTATTTAGCTTAGTCATACATTAAATCATAAAAGCCAATACCATACAGAGAGAGAGAGAGACAAGGCGAGGCAGAAATAAGCAAGCGGGGCGAGCGTGGGCTGTCTGAGTCCATTTAGCAACATACTTACGCCCACGGGAAGGCGCTACAGATCCCGAATATCAATAGATCAATATATCAATAACAAGGGCTGCAGAGGACAGTTAGAACAGCCCGAGGGAGGCTGTCGGAAACCACTAAAAAAGGAAGTTCGGAACTTGAGGAGACGAGAAAGAACGGAAGCGAGAGAGAAGAGAAGTTAAGGGTTAAAATGTCTTTTGTTATATTTTTAAAGGGAAGAGAAAGAACTGAAAGAAATAAGAAAGAAAATTAAGGAGCCTAACAAGGAGGGAGGGAAAAGAGAAGAAAGTGGATAGAATTAAAGTGAAAATTAAGAAAAATTTCTACAGAAGGAAAAGAAATGAAAATAACAGGAAGAAAAGCAAATTGGGAACTGGGAAGTGGAAAGAATAAAACATAAACATGCGTATACAATTATACACAAACACTCTCACAGGCATCCACATATAGGATAAGGCTGCGATAAAGACTATTCATAATGTCCAAAGTTTTAGAAAGGGGTAAGGAGTCGAAGGGGACGGGGATGAGGGGGAAGGAGAGGGCACTGAAGGATTATACTACTTTATAGAGTGAGCTTAGGAGCGAGAGCCTATAAGGACTGAAATCTTACAAGAGCTCGAAGATTTCCGACCGTCTCGCAGCCGACACGACGCACGAGCGAGCGGTCGGCGAGGAACAAGAATGAGAAGGAAACCTTGCGATTCTTGACTGTTGATTTGGTGCGGAACGGGCAAGACTGCCGCTCGTTTCATCCTTTCCCGGCATCGCTCCATCCTGCTCCCTCTCTCGCTCTCTCGCTCTCTCGCTCTTTCTGTATATCTCTCTTTCTCGGTAGCTCTCTCTCGCTCTCTCTCTCTTTCTCTCGCTTTATCTCTCTCTCTCTCGCTCTCTCTCTCTTTCTCTCGCTTTATCTCTCTCTCTCTCGCTCTCTCTCTCTTTCTCTCGCTTTATCTCTCTCTCTCTCGCTCTCTCTCTCTTTCTCTCTTTTACTTGCGCTCCCTCGCTCTCTCTCTCTCTCTCTCTCTCTCTCTCTCTCTCTCTCTCTCTCTCTCTCTCTCTCTCTCTCTCTCTCTCTCTCTCTCTCTCTCTCGCTCTCTCTGTGCATGGGACTTTATCAAGAGAAACAACAGTCAACGATCACCAGGCCTATCTTCTCCCTAATCGTAGGTCATTTCCGTCATTTCCTTTTTTTAATTGGATAGTTACTGTACACAGTTTCCTCTCACCCCCCTCGTCATCTATCTGTGTATGTCTATTAACCTTCTTGTTTTCTTATATAACCATGGATAAAAAGAAACACGAAGTAAAGAAAGGAAAAAAAGAAAGAAAGAGAAAGATGATGATGATGAGTTTGAAAAGAACACAGTGATAATAAACAAGTGAAGTGAAGGCATTGGTCTCTTGCGAAAACTCTACGGGGACAAAACACCCAGAAAAAATATGGATTAATTCTGGGAAAATATGAAGAGAAATTTACAGCTTCGGAGAACACTGCAAGTATAATTAGAAAAAACAAATCGTGAAAAAAACTGAAATAAAATTAGCATGGAAAGAGAGGAAGAGAAGGAGAAAGATGAAGTGTAAAGTAGCGGAGGATTGAGCAAATGAAGGAAAATGTGAGAAAGAAAGAGAGAACGAAAAGAAGGAAATTAATAACATAGAAATAGCGGAAAAAAGATGACAAAGAAAGAGCAACAGAAAAAAAGGAAAATCAACAAGACAATCCAAAAAGTGGTATAAATCTTTAACAAAAACATGGCAGTAATAAGACTTCACTAAACAGGGTTCACAGGAATCACACCTTGCGTTCCTTCCTCAAAAAAAGAAAAGAAAAAATGCTTTTATGTATGTATGTATGTATCTATGTATATATGTATATATGTATATATATGTATGTATGTATGTATGTATGTATGTATGTATGTATGTATGTATGTATGTATGTATATATGTATATATGTATATATGTATATATGTATATAAGTATATGTATATGTATATGTATATGTATATGTATATGTATATGTATATGTAAATGTAAATGTATATGTATATTTATATGTGTATATTTATATGTGTATATATATATGTATATATATATATATATATATATATATATATATATATATATATGTATGTATTTGTGTGTGTGTGTGTGTGTGTGTGTGTGTGTGTGTGTGTGTGTGTGTGTGTGTGTGTGTGTGTGTGTGTGTGTGTGTATGTTTATATAGATAAATAGATATTGTAACAAAAGGCGATGAGTTGTTGTGTGCAGACCATGTATACATATACACATATATATACATATATACATATATATACATATATACACATACATTATATATATATATATATATATATATATATATATATATATATATATATATATACATTTATAGGTGTATGAATATATATATGTATATATGTATATATATACATATATTTGAGTGTGTGTGTGTGTGTGTGTGTGTGTGTGTGTGTGTGTGTGTGTGTGTGTGTGTGTGTGTGTGTGTGTGTGTGTGTGTGTGTGTGTGCGTGTGTGTAAGCATATGTAAGTATATAGAGATAATCCATATATTAGTAAACCGATCGTTAAAAATAAATATGTATAAATAAAACATAAAAGCGAATGCCACGTTATCAAAACATTTTTATGCAACATTTCTTTTTCACATACCTAATAGTACTCTTTCAGCATCAAAAGTTAGATTAAGATAAAAGAGCATTACATAAGTATAAGAGAAACGTGGAAACGTGATCACAAGGGGAGGGCTTTGAACAGCCGCCGCCCGCCGCTAACGCCCACTTGGATGGTGGTGATGGTGGTGGTGATGGTGGTGGTGATGGTGGTGGTGATGGTGGTGGTGATGGTGGTGGTGATGGTGGTGGTGATGGTGGTGATGATGGTGGTGATGGTGGTGGTGATGGTGGTGGTGATGTAGATAATGCTGTAGTACTAGTAGTAACAATACTGAAAGTCCTAAAGGTGCATATCAAAGGCAGCCCGAAACCTTCGGAAACATAGGCAATGACCCTTGTAGCGGTTCTAGAAGAGAAGAAGAAAACGAATAATAAAAAAATATGTGTGTGATAAAGAATAATAAAAAAAAAATA
>NC_061841.1:14150754-14160791 GCF_019202785.1 Penaeus chinensis
CAGACCACCTAGAAGATGGAAACACCAAAACTAATTACATTTTAATCTGTATCTAATCGTAGTTTCATTGTGCTTGCGGCGGGTGGGCGAGGCAGGCCGCGGGAACGGCCATTGTCTGCGCACAATGCAGTCCGAGTACTGTCTCGGCTTACGCTATCACCGCCGCATTGTGCGGTTCCGACACGCTATTCTAGGGATTATGTGATTCCGCTGCTTGTTCTTTCTGGGCAAGTATTCATGGTGGGAGGAGGAGCTCATTTGGGCGCCGCGAGGAGAACCGTAGACATGTACGTCTGGGAAACGCTGAGGGATGCAGTAAGTGCACGCCTCGTAACAAAGGCCCCCACAACACACATGCACATATAAAAACACATTTATATCCCTGCAGTGACAAGTAACCTACACATAAATACAAACACGCAGCCAACACAAACAACCCCCTCCCCCTCGCCCCACGTACCTCGCCGGGCCCCACACGCCAAACAAAGGCGAGCCTCGGCCACAAAGCTTCGTGTGGACGCGACGGCACACGAGAAGATTCACTTCGAGAAACCATTCCCTTATTTTTATATATTTTTTATTTGTTTGCCTCCTTTTTTCCTTTCTCCTCGAGGTATTAAACAATGGATCATCAGCAAAAAAGCCAAGACAAAGAGGCCACCTGAAGAGAGACAAAGCAAGGACTCGACCGCCTTCGCTTCAGTGAGACGCACGGCCAATCATAACCCGTCCGCCCGCCCGCGCTCCTCGAGTGGGGCACCGCGGGAGGACGAGGGCGCTCATGTTCTTTAGGTTGATCCGGAGGACTAGCTCTGGCCCGCTCTCCTTTTCCTCTTTCTTTGGCTCTAACTGAGTTGCGGATGGCTCGTCTTGGAAAGCTCTTCTTTCCCCCTTGAACTGCCTCGCTCTGGCTCGCTTCGGCTTCCATTTACTGTCTATCTCTGGCACGCTGCAAGTCACTCTGGCTTTTACTCTCTCTGCGGCTTGCATTAGCTTGTTCTGACTCGCAACGGTTCGCTCAGGTTCGTGTTGTCTCCGTCTCACCTACACTAGTCTACGCTGGTTTCGGGGAATAACTAGGTGACAGCGATTTTATGGATGATGATATTTTATGAATATACTAATATTTGTACAATCATCATTTGTCAATAGAACCGACTACTATTGTTTCTTCAATTTTAGTCTCAGAGTAGTCAAACATGGGTAGCAACCCTTAGACTTTTGTATTGTCACATAATAAGGTTTATATCTTGTACTGTAATCCCTGATCCTGAAAATTATACTAAGAATAATCATGGTAATAATGATGCTATTACCACTATGATAGTAACCACAACAATGATTACAGAAAGGATAATAATAATTACCAAAATAATAACTACAATAATAATAATAATGATAATAACAAGGAAGATGATGACTGTCATGACAATAATAATTATAATGATAATAATAATCATAATAATCATAATCATAATAATAATGATAATGATAATAATATAATAATAATCATAATAATAATAATAATAATAATAATAATAATAATAATAATAATAATGATAATAATAGCAATAATAATAATAATGATAATAATGATAATAATAATGATAATAATGATAGTAATAATAATATAACAATGATAATAATAATAATAATGATAATAATAATAATAACAATAAAGAAAAAAGAACAACATGATGAGAGTAATCCAAAACCGGGTTGTAACTCCCTAGACTTTCATTTGCTTCAGAAGAACAAGGCCTCTTGATTTGTTTATTCAAGAACATATTAAATCTGATGTTGATAAAACTGTAACCAAAAATCTACTAATGTTGACAATAGTGCCTACAATAAAAGCAACAATGAAAACATTTTTGTCTCACAAATAGTAAAAAATGAATAATTAGCCACCATTTACAGTAAAACAATCATATAAGCAACAGTGAAGAAATTAATGTTGAAAGAAGACAAAAAGCAGAGAGCAAAATACGGTTACGTGCAACTTTGATTGCTACACAAATGTTTCTATCTAGACACACGCAGCAGTGCTAGGTGTCTTTGCTTGTTCTCACACTCAAAACACAATAAAAAAAAATATGATATAAAAAATCGTAGGTAAATCCGCCTCGCTTCAATTCGAGGCCGGAGGGAGAGGCAGCTCTGCGAAAAACATTTCATGGAATCAAAAGGAACTGGAAGAGAGATGGGAGGGAGGGAGGGAGGGAGGGAGGGAGGAAGGGAGGGAGGGAGGGAGGGAGGGAGGGAGGGGGTGGGTGGGACCCGAAGAGCAGACACGAAGAGGGAGGACGAATAAAAGAGGCAGGACTGTATAAAACGCATTAAAGAAGACAGGAGGAAAATGGACGGACTTAAAATTATGAAAATGAAGATTAAACATCATTCAAATATGATAATAATGATAATGGCGATTTAGGAGAACAACGATAAAAATAACCAGATAAAAAAGACAAAGGAATTACTAAACCAATACGGCTAATTGGCACCTACCCAACCAGAAGAAAAATAAAAAGAGAAGGAGGAAAGGCGTACGTAGGGCATCAGTTCCTCAATCGGTCATCTCGATTCGTAATCTAATCACCCATTTATCAGGCAAGGCGACACTAAGTCATGGCTGAGCGCCTTATACTGGCACCAGGATTGGGAAGGATTAGGCCAAGGAGAGTGCTGGGACACCGGGCGCACTGGAAGGGGACACGGGAGGGTGAAGGGAAGGGATGAGGAAGAAACAGAAGCAAAGATAAGGAAAAACATAGAAGAATAAAAAGAATCCTGGTGAAGTACAACTCTTTTCACTCAAGGGGGGGGGGGGGTGATAAGAGGCCAGAGCGACGGAAAGCCAAAGGGACCGGGCTTTATATACAAGGGAGGGTGGGTGTTTAGCATTGCAAGGGTCTTGAATATTCAACATGGTTTCCGGCTGTCATAACGCCTTATTTTTGAGTCGCGGCAGCGAAGGATCGCTGAGTCAAGGGCGACCCTGGCTTGGCTTTCCTACGGATTGGGCAGAACTGTTCCGCGCTTGCCTTGTTGCTTGCTTTTTATCAGAACACATAAATGATGGATAGATACTGGTAATGAAAGAAACAGGATGATAATATAATTCTAAGAAAAAATAAATGGATATTGGTCTTAAGAAAATGACATACGATCATAATCTCACGATGAAATAAGATGATATAATGGTAATAACATAATGTTGATGACGATAATCCAAGACTAGGCGCGTAGGAGTAAAAGCACATCTTTACTGTTCGATAATGCCAGCTCACTCACGACCGAGAAACAGCTTGCGATGCCGATCTTAAAGAACAAAATTGCTTGGGGATTTGGGGTTAGTCTTTGTCTCCCTTCCTACTTTCTGTGTGTGGTTTACGTTTTAATAATTTTCTTTGTTTTTCCCTTTATCATTCGCTTACTCAATGCAAACTGAACCAAAGTGCGTTGGATTCTCCGTGAAGAATCCTTGCCCTGCGTCCGCGAGCCATGCCGCCGCCGCGGGGCACCCATGAAACCCGCAAGAAAAAGCATCCTGCTTCATGCTTGCCATTTACTTATCTTCTACTCGCTTTCCTCCCCCGGGCTACGAGAGCGGCACAAATGCGGCAAAGATAAAGATCAAAGACAAAGTATCTTCACATCAGAAATGATATATTCTTGCGTTCTGAATTCCCCATTTTGGTCAAATCCTAGAACAATTAAATACTCAGGCAGTTCAACCTCAAGGCAAGGCATTCTATATAAGAAGGCAATGGTTCTTCACGTGAAAGGAGACGCATAAAGTTACAATTCACATGAGCAATAACTTATGTAATCTCTCTTTGCGAAAACCTTAGGGTTATTTCGTAGATTTTACTTCCAGTTTTACATTTTTTGTTCCTCATTTTACATTAACAAGATTTTCCTTTGTCTAACTCATGCATTTTATTTTATTTCCTAGAAAGCGGAGCGGCCGCTTTTCTGGGTCGGAGACTCGCGACACTTGAAAGCGGGTCCGAAATTAAGCACATTCCTTGTTGGGAAACCTTACGGTGCTTGAGTCTTGAGGTCCTCCTCGAGCCCTTGAGTCCCTGAGTCCTTGAGTTCTCGTGAGCCTGGAGAGCCTCCTGGAAATCGTTTGGCACTTCAGGTTCCTCTAGCCTTAAGAGACGCGGTGAAAAGTTGACGCAGTTTGATGCATTTCCCTGCCAAGAGGGACTGAGTGGACTCATTTGGGCTAATCATCCCTCGGTTCCTTGTGAGCAGTTATTACTCTACTCTTACTGCTTATGGTGTTTCTACTTGCAGTGTCACCAATTACGAACGACCATGTATGTATGTCCTGTTAATATATAATTTACTGATACTGTGATGTTAATGCTATACTTACCTATTACTTCTTACACTACTACCACTTCTCCTCCCACTATCAAGAATGTTGTTAGTGTTACTAATAGCACATATATCATTGTTACGATAACAACAACTACCACTGCCATTACAATTACTATCAGTCGAGAGGGAAATAATTGGCACCAGTTTTTTTAGTCTTTTTCTTTACTCGCGTCTCTCTTTATTCATCTCCCTATCTGTTAGTCTTTGTTTCCTTAAGTATCTTGTTAGAAAAACAATAACGAAAGAGTTACATTAGGTTATATTATGAAAGTTGCGTTCCAACCGAATGTTTGTTTTGGGTCCAGTTTCCTCGTGCAGCCGCAGCTTTAACCGACTGTCCTTCACTTGACCTTGTCCGTCCCTGCGGGAAACATGCATCCAGTGCCCTCCTCAAAGCCACGCGCGAACAGCAACAATAAATGAAAAAGGCAATATCTGATGCAGCAAAGACAGCCACTACCGCCACTAACAAGACCGCCACCACCGCCAACAGCCGATCCAGCCTCGTCACCCCCCCAAGCCCCGCACTCTTCCCTGCACGTGCCCCTCGCACCTGGTCCTCAGACGCACAGTGATGCTGATTAACCTAATGGAGTCGCGTCCCAAAGCGGATCGCCGGGCCTCGCGCTCGCCCAGGAGACACATAGTCGTGTAAGTGGGGCCTTCAGGACCTCGTGCAGCCCACACGCCCTAAGAGCCCAAGGGTCCAATACCCTCACACCCTGAAGGTCCAAGGCCCTAAGGGTCACACGCTCTCACTCTTGGCGCAGACGGTCTCGCCAACTCGGCGTCCCAGGGCATCCGATACACCTGGTTTTGACGTGTTTGGTGATATGCATTATTGTTTATTTCGCCTTCGAATTGCTGCAGTTTTTATTATCCTTCTCTCCCCATCCTTTTGTTTGCCTCTTTTACTAATATAGAATTTTTAAAATCCCGTATCCATATCAATTTCAAAAGATATAAAATTACAAAAAAAAAAAAAAAAAAAAAAAAAAAAAAAAAAAAAATTGCCAGGCTATTATAATCAACTACTATATAAAATGACAATAACCACCACAAATCACCAGAACGCAACATTACAATATTTCGAACCCCATTTTAATCTTCGCTACTGGCAACTGACCCATTTGCCATTCTAATAAACATTGTATAGTGTATAAAAAAAATAATGTACGATTGTCAACTTTTGTTTTTGTTGCGTTTCTTATCATATGCGAAAGCGTTGGGAACAATTGACTGTTATGAATTGCAGAACTGCATTTTTTTTTTTTTTTTTAGTACCCAGCTTTTCAAAAAGTTGTCCTGACAGCGACTCGCGATGAAAAGAAAAGGAAAACTCGATAGATCAGGCATCCTCATTACCGTTAAAATACTAAACTCAGGTAGAAATAATAAGAAAGGACTTCGTGGGGATTAAGTGAAATGCAGTAAACCACCCTTCGTTCTCTTTACTGTGCACATATGTCCTGATCTGTTGCACGCTCTGGGTCAGCCTGGAACGCGAAGTGAAAGGTCACGGGACGTCGCAGTAAACAGCACCTCTTGACTGGCCAGATCGCACGACATCAGTAAAAACAGCGATAGTTCAGTGGCCGGAATCTATGACATCTGTAGAGAGCCTTGAGGTGACAAGCGAAGTAAATAAAATGCGAAGATAATTTAATAGCTTCACAGTGCAGCACGAGGGCCTTCCTTTCATACCTCCCGCCCTCCCTTGCTCCTTCCACATCTCCCTCCCTCTCCTTTCCTATCTCCCTCTTTCCCTACATCCCCCCTCCCCCTTCCCCCCTTGCTCCTTCCCTCCATTCCCTCTTCCCCTCCTTTCCACCTCCCTCATTATTCCAAGAACACATCGTTATCCGGTCATTACTCGATGACGTCATGCCCTCTTTCGAATATTCCGTTTGTTAAGGCTAATTGGCACCTGTCACCTACCGCTGCAGATGTTATTGGTTGAGATAGTAAGTGGGGGTGAGGGGTGGGGGTGACGGGTGGGGGTGACGGGTAGGGGGTGAGGGGTATTAGGTACAGAGTGAGGGTAAGGTAAGGGGGTCGGTTGTAGGGATGATTCAAGATGAAGGTGGTGGTGAAACAATCACAAGAGGTGCACGTTTACTTCACTATACGTTGCATTTGCATTTCTTTCCTTCTTTCTTCATCCCATCTCCATCCATTGCCTTTTCTTTGAACCTGAAAAACATGTCCCTTCGTATCGCACGTGTTTTGCCGGTAGTCTTCATCTGATAACACTATTTTTACCCTCACCTTTTATGATCCTTCGTCCTTCGTCTGTTCATTCCCTTTCCTCTATTTTTCACTTTGATCCTTCCCTTTATCTTCCCAACACCCTTAGCTCTCTCTTTCCCCTCTCCCTCCCCTCGGACGGACAATCGCGTAGGCCTCTTCGCGAAGCCCGAAGAGGCCTACGCGGCGCGCGAGCGGAGACGTGAGGCGCACCCTCGCCGGAAGCCCCTTCCTTCCGCTGCGGGAGACAAAGGGTACAGGGAGGGGGAGGGAGGAGAGGAGAGCAAGGAGACGAAAAGGGAGGAGGAAAAAAGGAAAAGTAGACGGAAAGAAAGGAGAACAGGGAGAAAAAGATATAAACGGAAAGGAAGGAGAGAAAGTATTATGGATATTCATCTTTTAGCCACAGTATATCACATCCGGTTCAACTTCCTATCTCCAGCAATAACACCAATAAAGTGATAATGATAATAGGAGTCACAGAGCAGCAATAACAATACAAAGAATAACTATTTTCATTACTGTTATCCTCCTCCACCTTGGCTCCCCTCCTCCGCACGCGCTTCGCCTAAAATGTATTGCACGGTTATTACATTTTGCTGTACATTAACGGTAATCTTACTGTATTCATGATTTAAAACTTAGCTTCGTTCGGAAACTAATCCGATTTCCACGGTGTACAAAGCCGGCGTTTGGTAATCCCTTAATCCCCAATCCCCAATCCATTCGCGACTCTTCAGAAAAAATGATCTCTGTGCTGAGGGAAACAGAAGGGGACAGTCTTCCTCCAAGGACACTCGTGGGCGCATGAAGGGGACAGGAGAAAAAGGAAGGGAGGAAGCGAGGAACCAAGAAAGGAAGCGACGAAGGAAGGAGGGAAGAAGGGAACGACACAGAGATATGTATAGTATTTATCTATCTATGAATACGCGTATTTGTGTGTGTGTGTGTGTGTGTGTGTGTGTGTGTGTGTGTGTGTGTGTGTGTGTGTGTGTGTGTGTGTGTGTGTGTGTGTGTGTGTGTGTGTGTGCGCGCGCGCGCGACTGAGCACTATACAGATGCTCTCCTTAAGACCACTATATTTGCAAATTAAAATATTGACGCCTGGTGTGGAGATGGAAACTGTCGGGAAGGGATAAGAATAAGGGAGACGGGACAGGAATATGAGTAAATGGGAGGGTAGGAAGAAAGGAGAAATAGGAAGGGAGGGCCAGGATAGAGAGGGAAGAGTGAGTAAGGAAGCGAGGGGGATGGTACAAGCATGCGTCTGCACTTTCCGGTTTTCTCTAATCTTGTATTTTATCTTCAATTTAACTTTGTGCAAAGAGGCCGTGGGAGCCCCTCCCTCCCTCCCTCACTCCCTCTCTCTCTCTTTCTCCTCCCTTGCCCATCCCTCTCTTTCCGTCTCACGAAACTGTGAATTTAAGGAAGAAAAATACGATGTAATAAACAAACAAGGACAAAGCCTAAGAGAAATTACGAAGAAAAGGAAGAAGAAACTATTTATTAAAAAAGCCTCTTTCCGAGAAAAAAAACGAAGCCGGAGCCAAACCGAAATGATAAATGGGAAAGAAGCGCTTATTGTCCTCCTGCCAACAAGGGCGAGAAAGAATATAGACATTTTGGAATGCAATAAAAGCCCAAGGCCGAAATTCTTTGCGAGGTGAACGTGGTTTAAAAGCTCCACACAGAGCGTGGTTTCTGGACCTTTTCCACACTCTCCCCGTTTTAAACTCTCTCTTCACTTGGATTGTTGCATTAGCATGTAGTGCTCCAATGATGCTCGCGTGTCAGTCGTCTTGGAAACGATGGATTTGTGTGCAAATGTCACTATGTAGGAGGCATTAGCATGTTTATTTGTCCTGTAATTATCTCAAACGAATTTGCAGAAACCACATAATGCAGTCAATGACTGCACAGTTGCCTAAGAAGTTCAGCTGTCCCGCTGATACTTCAGTCGCCTCCCTACTTACGTGATAGTCCGGCAAACATACACCCGTAGTCACGCTGGTAGGGTTGCCGCTGCCGCAAGCTACGGCTTGACAGAAGTAACGCAGAGGGAACAGGAACATGTTGACGTGTAAACTTTAGTCTAATTCAGATACTACTCAATATTTTAAAACAATACCTAAACAATATTCTACCAGTCTTATCATATAATTCCATCCAAAGCGGTCTGGCCTGCACAAAGCTCAACTCAACCAACTCAAGTGCATTTTCTTCAGGCAGGCGTGAGGCTGTCCTCGAGTGCGTCACAACATAATACACTATAGGGCGATCTGGAGCTATAATCACAGACATAAACAAGGATATGCGCGCCAGCCGACGCAGCCGAACGCTCAGTCAGATTACATTCTGTAAATTGGGAATCTGGAGGAATTAATTCTGCATTTTTATCATGGAAATGCTTGGAGATCATCAAGAGTTGCAATTACTGCATATTCTTGGCCATATTGCAACGAGTAGCTACTTGCCGCAACGATTGCTGTCCTTGAGAGGGACGTCTAATGTGGATTATTGCCCACAGCAAGGACCGGAACATTTATTTTCATGCAATTCTTTTCAGATGGACTGAGAGAGAGAGAGAGAGAGAGAGAGAGAGAGAGAGAGAGAGAGAGAGAGAGAGAGAGAGAGAGAGAGAGAGAGAGAGAGAGAGAGGGGGAGGGAGGGAGAGGGGGGAGGGAGGGGGGGAGGGAGGGAGGGAGAGGGAGAGAGAGAGAGGGGGAAGGGGAGGAGGGAGGGAGGGAGGGAGGGAGGGAGGGAGGGAGAGGGAGAGAGAGGAAGAGGGGGGAAGGGGGGGCAGGGAGGGAGGGAGGTAAGGAGGGAGGGAGAGTGAGAGAGAGAGAGAGAGAGAGAGAGAGAGAGAGAGAGAGAGAGAGAGGGGGAAAGGGTGGGGGAAGGGAGGGAGGGAGGGTGGGAGGGGAGGGAGGGAGGGAGAGGGAGAGGGAGAGGGGAGGGGGAGAGAGGGAGAGGGAGAGGGGAGGAGGGGAGAGAGAGGGAGAGAGAGAGAGGGGAGAGAGAGGGGGAGGAGAGAGAGAGAGAGGAGGAAAGAGAGAGAGAAAGGAGAGAGGGGAGAGAGAGGGGAAAGGGGGGGAGGGAGGAGAGGGAGAGAGAGAGAGAGAGAAGAGAGAGAGAGAGGAGAGAGAGAGAGAGAGAGATGGAGAGAGAGACGAACACTGAGGTAGCATTTCTTTGAAGGTACAGACCAAGATAAAAATCAAGGATAAATAAATGTATAATATTACGACCTCCCCTTCGCCGGAAGGTTTAGCACAGGGTAGACCCCCCTTCCCTCACCCTTCCCCCCTTCCTTAACCCCCCCCAGCTCATTGCAGACCAACCGGAAGCGCCGCGTGTCCGGCCTGCGCCTTTCGGGGATATGAAAACAATCAGAAAAT
>NC_061841.1:14160891-14163391 GCF_019202785.1 Penaeus chinensis
CCATCAGCCTCGCCGGCGTTTTCGCGATATTCCCTTTTCCTTTCGGCTGTCCCTTGCATTCCCTGTCCTTTTCGTCTGTTTTCTTCATCCTACAATTTCCTTCATCTCTCGTTTTTCCATTCATTTTTTTTTATTTACTCTTACCCTATTGTTCTCCTGTCTTATTCGTATCACTTTCTATATTTCTTGTGCATTTTCTTTTCTTTTTTTGTTCTTTGTCCTTCACTCTCCCTCCATCACCTTCATTTCCTCTCTTTTCTACTGTTATTTTTCCTTCTCTCTGTCTCTCTTTCATCAATCAGTCTTTTCCCTTCCTTCCTCTGTTGAATTATCTCGGGTCTCAATCTTCCTTTTCTCATTTGGCTCTCTTTTGGACGAATAGCAAGCAAACGACAGGAAATTTGAATGAATGAGATGAATAAAAAGCTGCATGTGATATAAACGGACAAAAAAATCCGACAAGATTTCAAAACATACGAGAGGGCGCGAAAGAAAACAACGATTTCGTGACCCAGAGTTTTGATCCGAAAGGGAGAAGTCCCGAGGCCCAAGCCCAGGCTTGGAGACCCCTGGCGATGCGGCCAAATCTCCTCCGGGAAATCTTGGAGCCGAGTTTGTGGCTCGGGAAGACGCCGGAGCTACGCGGGATTAGACGCCCCTGGCGCCGCCGGGGGGGGGGGGGGGGGGGGGGGTTGCACGCGGAGGGATGAGGCAGTGTGAGTAGGCCTTAGATATAGTCTCTTTCGATCACACACACGCACGCACGCACGCACGCACGCACGCACGCACGCACACACACACACACACACACACACACACACACACACACACACACACACACACACACACACACACACACACACACACACACATACATGTATGTATGTATGTATGCATATGTATATATATATACACATATATATACATATATATACATATATATATATACATATATATACATATATATACATATATATACATATATATACATATATATATATACATATATATACATATATATACATATATATATATATATATATATATATATACATATATATACATACATATATATATATATATATATTTATGTGTGAACCGTATTCATGTTAACAAATGTATAAAAGGTGTGGATGAGAATAAACATCTTCACAATACAAGACATGTATTTGACTGATTTCGATTATATTTTGTATCATGTATTTCTGACGTAGATATAATCGAAACCGGTCAAATACATTCTCATTCATACCTTTTATATGTGTGTATGTATATGTATATGTGTGTGTGTGTGTATGTATGTGTGTGTGTGTGTGGGTGTTTATATATATATATATATATATATATATATATATATATATATATATATATATACATATACATATACACATATATATATATAAACACACATACACTATATATGAGTGTGTATGTATACAGTACACGCACACACACATACAGACACACACACACACACACGCGCGCGTTCTTTATTATCTTATACTGCACATTACTTGTTAAATTACAGCTTCGTGCTGTAGGGTGAAAATATGGTCCTTATTTAGGAGGAGGATATCTGTTAACATTATGTATTTCCGCGTGTGCGCGAAGACAAAGGGTGAGGACAGGAAGAACATTGCATAACAGTAGCACTAAGGGATAGGCACCGCTCACTCGCCTGCATCAGCCTCAGCAAAGGCCCCCGCCCTTCGACAGATGCCAGGGCGAGGGTGCGGCAGCAGCGGGCATACGTCCTAAAAGGTATATTATGGAACTTGTTGTACGCGTTATATGGTTTTACAAAGGGCACGTTACTGGTTAAATAGAACTTTAGGGATCCCTATGGCGAATTGATATAGGCCCTTTAAGGTGCTCTTTCTCATGCAAAATGTACTTTTAGTTTCATGGAGAGGCACACGCATGTGCATGACTCCCTCCCAGAGGATCAGACGTGATATATGTTCCACATAAATGTTCTGCGTAGGCCCAAGGTATTTACACACAGTTAGCCCCACTCCGTCATGATGAAAATCCTAGTAGGCAGCTTCCGAGTATTGTTTTTTCGATATTTTCTACCCTTGTTATTACTGAACCATTTTAAGAGAAAATGCTCTGAAAAACACTTACCATAAAATAAAGATCTAATGAAAGTACCACGTTTAGCCAATGAGAGTGGGCTGTGAGGCATCAGATATAGCTAGATACATAATTATTTATATAATTTACTCGATATTGTTATAATTACCAGAAGTAAAACAAAAATTCCCCTCTTTTATTTATGATAACGTCAGAATACCCTTAGGAAAAAGTAAAATTCATTTATGGGTTCAACAGGGTAAATGGAAGTGGAGTTACCTGGTTATATGTTCCTTATGTAAGCCTATGTGCGAGGCCTTCCGAACACATCTTCCCTGCTTCATCAGCGTCTTTGAATGGAAACGTTTGCGGTCGTAAACCGGCGCCCTCGAACAATGACTCGCGACGAATTACGACTCGTAAA
>NC_061841.1:14168532-14176032 GCF_019202785.1 Penaeus chinensis
TTCTCTATCTGCCTATCTCTCTCTATCTATCTGCCTAGATCTCTCTCTCTCTGCCTATCTCTATCCATATATATACCTATCTCTCTCTCTCTTTCTCTTTCTCTTTCTCTTTGTCTTTGTCTTTGTCTTTGTCTTTGTCTTTGTCTTTGTCTTTGTCTTTCTCTCTCTCTCTCTCTCTCTCTCTCTCTCTCTCTCTCTCTCTCTCTCTCTCTCTCTCTCTCTCTCTCTCCCTCTCTCTCTCTCTCTCTCTCTCTGCCTATCTCTCTCTCTCTGCATATCTCTCTCTCTTTGCCTATCTCTCTTTCTCTGCCTATCTCTCTCTCTCTGCCTATATCTCTCTCTCTGCCTATCTCTCTCTCTCTCTGCCTATTTCGCTCTCTCTTGCTCTCCTTCTCTCTTCTCTTTGTTGCTCTCCTCCCCCTGCCTGCCTGCCTGCCTCTCCTTCCTTCTCTCTTTCTTTCTTTCTTTCTTTCTTTCTTTCTTTCTTTCTTTCTTTCTTTCTTTCTTTCTTCCTTTCTTTCATTCTCTTTCTCTTTATCTCTCTCTCTCTCTCTCTTTATAGACAGTCGGCAAAACATGGCCAAATCATAGAATTTGAAGGCTATCATATTAAGCCAAGCATATTCGTTAAAAATCTAGGGGTAAACGTGGATAGATAAATTAATTTCGAAACACACATGGACAACACTAAAAAAAAAAGTAATGGCACACTAATATACCTAAATCACATGAAAATCAAAACCCTTGCACTCAGCATTATAAACTACTGTTCCAACATATGGGGCTCAACCAACAAAACTGAAATACAGGAAGGACGAAAACTACAAAAAACACTACAAAACTTTACCGCAACAGTGGCAATAGGCAACGTAAGTAAATATGACCACATAACCCCCATAAAAAAATGGTTAAAAGTTCAACAAAAACGTTAATTTGATACATGTACTCGTTCATAAATTCATAAAGGGCGAATATCCTTATTGGTTAATGCCTCTACAAACAATAGGTAACAAAACAGGCATTCAAACCAGATACATTAACTCTCTGCACGTCAAAAGGCCATACACGGAAACAGGGTCAAGGCAAATGCAAATTCGAGGATCCGAGATCTGGAACAACCTACAACAAAATATTAGAAACATCTCTAACCTGATTACTTTAAAAAAAAATGAATGAAAGAAGCATCTTTTAAATTGTCAATGACATCAGGCATTTAAATGCAAAGCCAAACCATGTACCTCTATTTCTAATGATGTGACCATCTTATTCACTTTTATTTTATTTCGTCTCTCCCCTACTAATGCATTTACTATTGTTTCTACTTATTCTGTATTACTGTAATAAATAATAAAGTGTTTTGACTTTGACTCTCTTTCTCTCTCTCTCTCTCTCTCTCTCTCTCTCTCTCTCTCTCTCTCTCTCTCTCTCTCTCTCTCTCTCTCTCTCTCTCTCCAACAACCTTTCTCTCTCTCTCCAACACCCTCTCTTTCCCTCTCCCTCTTTTTCTCTCCCCCCTCTCTCACTCTCTCTTCTCCTTTCCCTCTCCCTCTCTTTCTCTCTCTCCCTCTCCCTCCCTCTCTCTTCTCATTTCCCTCTCCCTTCCTCTCACCCTCCGTCCTTCTACCACTGACACACACAAGCGAGAGGACGGGGTGAGAGAAAAAAAAGACAGATTATGTAGCTGTTGATCCGCCACACCGAATCTCACTTTTTAAAATTCTGCTGCTTCTCTCTTCCCTCTCCTTTCCTTTCTTTCCGTACCTTCCATCTTCACATCCTCTTCTTTGTCCTCTTCCTCTCCTTCTTCCCTCCTTATTTTCTTGCCCCTTCTCCCTTCATTTCCTCCTCCCATTCCTCAGAAGGTAAAGTCAGCGTAAAAAAGAAACATGAAGATGCATAATCCGAGGAAAGAGAGAACAAATTTGGGTCTAATTGCACGGCATCAATTCTTACTCAGACACACTGAAAGGTTTAAAGTTTACAGCAGAGCAAGAGGTGGAGAGGGAGAGGGGAAAGGGGGGGAGGGGGAGGGAGAGGAAAGAAAAGGGATAGGAAGAGGAATGTACAACGGAGGAGAAGGCAGGAAGCGGGCAAATGGGAGATGGATGCAGAGGGAGAGTGAAGGGAAGGAAAGGAGGAGGAAACGAGAAACCAAACGGGAAGGTGAGCTGGGAGAAGATAATGAATGAAAGAAGAGTAAACGGATGGAACGAGGAAGAGGGAAAGGGGCAAGTGAAGAGGGAGAAGCACTGGTGGATAAAAAAGAAAAGGAAGAGGAGGGAGAGAGGGAGGAGGAAAGGAGGGTTGTAAGGAGAGAACTTGGCGCTTTGTGAAGATTTTTTTCCCTCAACATGATCTCAAGATCCTTCTGGAAAATTACGAGGCGAAGGGAAGAGTTTGAGGCTGCTCGGTGGATGGAAAAACGAAAGGAGCGGGAGAAAGAGGGAGAGGGGGAAGGGGGAGGGGCACGGGGAGGGAGAAGTGGAGCTGCTGCCCGGCAGATGGAAGAGTGGGGGAGGCGGGGAGGGGGGGGGAAGAGGGAAGGAAAGGGGTGGGTATCCTGAAGTGGTGAGTGGGAATATAGAGAGGAGACTGCTTGGTATATGAACGTGGTGGAGGGGTAGTGAGAGGGAGAAATGAAGCTGCCTGGCAGGTAGAGGAGTGAGGAAAAGAGGGAGGAAGGAAGGAGAAAGAGAGTTGGGTAGAGGGAATGTGGGGGAATACGGGGGGTACTTCAAGAAGGGACCGTGTGGGAGGCGAGGGCAAGGGATGGAGGCGAAGAAAGAAATAATAGACCGGGGGAAGAGTAGGGAAGAAAAGTGAGAAGAGAAAAGTAGACGAGAGAGAGAGAGAGAGAGAGAGAGAGAGAGAGAGAGAGAGAGAGAGAGAGAGAGAGAGAGAGAGAGAGAGAGAGAGAGTGAGAGAGAGAGAGAGAGAGAGAGAGAGAGAGAGAGAGAGAGAGAGAGAGAGAGAGAGAGAGAGAGAGAGAGAGAGAGAGAGAGAGAGAGAGAGAGAGAGAAGGGCGAGATGAGAGGGAGGAAGCATACATTAAATCATTACTTGTGAATAATGACACCTGAGTATCAAGGAAAAAAATACTAGAAAACATTAAGGGAAAAGAAGAATGTTGAAAGTAGCTACAGAAGTAAATTCAAAGAATGATAATGTAATGCAAATAAAAGCGGAGATGAATAAAAAAAAGAAAGCCGGTGGAAAAAAGAAAGGGAGAGTGAAAAAAAGGATATGAAACAAGAATAAGAGCGAGATAGAAGAAAGGGTGCTAGGAATAAAAGGCAGAGAAAGGGACGCAATACTATTCAAAAAGCAAGGAGAGGGAAGGACTGACAACGAGAAGAAGAGAAAGAGAGAGGAGAAGAGAGAAGGCAATTGGCGATGCGGAGAATATTGGTCGCGAAACTTACCCTTGATTACGTAATTCGGGAAATCCCCGGCGGATATAAGTTCAAAGCCTCTTACTCGGCTGACTGACCTCATGATGGAAAGGGGGGTGGGGGCTGCAAGGAGGGTCACCCGAAGGTCACATAGGTCATGTTTGGCCTACTTTCAATGCCTCCTTTTCTCCCTTTCTTCGTCTCTATTTCTTTTTGTGTATGTATATGTATGTATGTATATGTATATATATATATATATATATATATATATATATATATACCTGTATATATATATATATATATATATATATATATATATATGTGTATCTGTGTATATATATATATATATATATATATATATATATATATATATGTATCTGTATCTGTATCTGTATATGTATATATATGTATATATGTATATATGTGTGTGTGTGTGTGTGTATATATATGTGTGTGTGTGTATATATATGTGTGTGTGCGTGTGTGCGTGTGCGTGTGCGTGTGCGTGTGCGTGTGCGTGTGCGTGTGCGTGTGCGTGAATGTATTCATATATACACGTATGTATGTATGCATGTATGAATTTCACACTCAACATATCCTTCTCCTGCAGGACTTAGAGCTCTCTTAAATCTTTATTGAGAGGTTGTTTGCCTCCCTTGCCTGATTGGATGCCTTTCTTATCAAGCGCAGTCTAGCTACAACTTGAGCCATGGCAGCGATTTCACCTCTCAAGCTACACTAACAATTACTTTTAGCCAAAATTGTATTAGGGAAATAATGATGAAATATCGGAAAATGGCTCGCGATTTCCGGTACTCTTGGTGATGGGTCCGATAGCCTATAATACAAAAATACAATTTTCTTTTTTGAGACAATGGCGGGAAAGACACGCATGCACACACTTGTAAGCTCTATCGTTATTACATTAACATTTTAACATGTAACACCACACAGTATATATACATATATGTGTATCCATGAAAGCTACATCTAGGCACAGGAAGAGTTACAGATGTAAAGAAAGATACACATATATCCAAGTGAAAATATATACAAGGCTATATATAAGGATATATAAGATATATAAGGATAAACAGACAAACTAATAAAAGGCAGATAAATATATACGCAAATACGCATATATTTTCTTATTATGATCTACCTCGAAAGCAGGCTTACGAGATCAAACCTGAACGGACGAAGTAAAAACAAAGCAAAATTGAAAACTGATCGTCTAGTCCAAACAGCATTAGTTTGGAATCAATCTGTGATGGGAACTGTGTGTGTTTGAGCGTGTGCTCTTCTGTATAGTATAATGTGAGTATACTGAATGCGTGCTTTGAGTGTCTGTGTTTGCGTGTATGTGCTTATTTGTACACGTTTGTGTAGTCACGTACTGTATATGCATTTCCGCTTATTTGCCTGTGTACATCAGATGTGTACAGTATGTAAACGAGTGGATATTTGTGTTATGAACAGACAGAGACAGACTGACATAGAGAAACCGGGCGGGTCAACAGACAGATGCGCTTACATGCAATCAAGGAGGGAAAGGGAGAAGGAGACGTGGTTCGTGATCGCTAAGGCGATTCTGGCTCTGGAAAGACGCTAGGCCAAAATACTCTTATTTCTGGATTAGCGTAAAAAATGTGCGCGAAATATTACTGCCAAGTTTTTGCCTCTAGACGATAAAACACGATGTGCGTGTAGTTCTATGAGCCGGCATGCACGCTCGCTGACTTAACTGCATGCATTTACCTTTATGTATTTCGCTAGCTCACCTAGGGTCTACCTCTTTAATTTCTCTCTCTCTCTCTCTCTCTCTCTCTCTCTCTCTCTCTCTCTCTCTCTCTCTCTCTCTCTCTCTCTCTCTCTCTCTCTCTCTCTCTCTCTCTCTCTCTCTCTCTCTCTCTCTCTCTCTCTCTCTCTCTCTCTCTCTCTCATTTCCTTCTTTCCTTTCTCCTTGCCTTCCTTCCTCTCTCCGCCTAACTCTGTCGCTCCACACTACTCCGATCTTTTATCTTTCCTATTCCTTTCCACCTCTCGCCTGTCTTTTATTTTCTCTTTTCTTCGTTCCCTGTTTTTTTTTTTTTTTTTTTTTTTTTTTTCAATCCTCTCCATCCCACAAATTTCCTCTGTCATTCTCACCCTAACTTTTTCCCTTTTCCCTGCATTGCATTCTCTCTAGTTTCCCTTTTCTCCCTCTTCGTCATGTCTCCGTCCCTTCTACCTGCTCGTCTCCTTTTCTCTTCTCTCCCTTCCCTCCTCAACCTCTCTCCATTTTGATCCAAATTTCTGTCTCTGCCAAGTCTCTCCCGCTTTCCTGCTGTTGACCTGCCTCCTGGTGGTGACAAGGCAGCGTCGGAAAGCCCTAAAAAGCATGAAATCAAGCAAACAGTAAACAAGCAAGAGACCAAAGACGCAGGCAAGCAAGGACGCCCACAAACAAGCACGTAAGCGTCGGCGGCAGAATTTTCCCCGAGGGCGATATTAATGGCGTCTTGATGCAGGCTCGCTAAAAGCCTTCCTGAATCAATGAGGAGTTTGCATCCCCGTCGGAGTCTCTGCAATATTGTCATAGATCATGCAACGCGTGCCGACATCTGGCAGCCGCACGGGAAGGGGTGGCAGGTGAGGGCTTAGGGGGAGGGAGGAGGGGGAAGGGGGGTAGGGGAAGGAAGGAGAGGAGGGAGGTGGTGGAGGAAGGAGAGGAGGGAGGTGGTGGAGGAAGGAGAGGAGGGAGATGGGGAGGAAGGAGGGGGAGAAAGGTGGGCGATGGGGTGGGGGAGGAAGGAGGGAGAGGAAGGGGAAGGAGGAAGAAGAGGGAGGTTAGGGAGAAAGGAGGGGGAGGGAGGTGGGGTGAGGGGGAGAGATCTGGGGGAGGAGGCGGGGAGGAAGGGGAGAGAGGGAGGTGGGGAGGAAGGAGGGGGAGGGAGGTGGGGGAGGAAGGAGGGGGAGGAAGAAGAGGGAGGTAAGTGGGGGAGGGAGGGGGAGGAAGAAGGTAGAGGAAGGAGGAAGGAGGTGGGGGAAGAAGGGAGGTAGAGGAAGGAGGGGGAGGGAGGGGGAGGAAGGAGGGAGAGGAAGAAGGAGGAGGGAGGTGGGAGAGGAAGAAGGAGGGAGGTGGGGGATGAAGAAGGAGGAGGGAGGTGGGGGATGAAGAAGGATGAGGGAGGTGGGGGAAGGAGGGAGAGGGAGGGAGGTGGGGGATGAAGGGGGAGGGAGGTGGGGGAGAAAGGAAGAGGAAGGAGGTGGGGGAGGAAGATGGAGCAGGGAGGTGGGGGAAGGAAGGGGAGGGAGGTGGGGGATGCAGAAGGGGGAGGAAGGAAGAGGAGGGAGATGGGGGAGGAAGGGAAAGGAGGGAGGTAGGGGAGGAAGGAGGAGGAGGGAGGTGGGGTAAGGATGAAGGAGAGGAAGGAGGAGGGAGGTGGGGGAGGATGAAGGGGGAGGGAGGTGGGGAGGAAAGAGAAGGGAGTTGGGGAGGAAGGAAGAGTAGGGAGGTAGGCGGTGAAGAAGGGGAAGGGTGTGGGGAAGGAGGGAAGAAAAGTGAGGTTAGGGAGGGAGGAGGAGGAGGGAGGTAGAGGAAGAAGGGGGGAGGTGGGGAGGAAGGAGGAGGAGGGACATGGGGAAGAAGGAGGAGGAGGGAGGTGGGGAAGGAAGAAGGGGGAAGGAGGTGAGGATGAAGGAGAGGGAGGGAGTTGGAGAAAGAAAAAGGGGGAGGTGAGGAGGGAGGAGAGCGGGAGCTTGAAGTGGAGAAAGACCGGAAAGAAGGGATGACTAAGGAAGCTCGGCGAAGTGGGGGATGAGGGGGGAGACAAAGAAGGGGGAGAGGGTGAAACTCAACAACTTTAAAACGAGCTTATAACGTCTGTACCGCTGTCGCCACGAGGAATCCATGCTATTAAGGAAGAGTTTGCGAGTTCCGCCGGCAATGAGAAGGGGGAGGGGGGAGGGGGAGAAGTTTGGAGACGGGGGCGGGAGGGGGCGTGACGTCTCTGATCTCCTGCAATATTGCAAAGGATCACTGGAGCTGCACGAGTTGATCAAGTGAAATTAATTGGCGTCGTCTTACAAGCTGGCACTCGGCGCCGATCTGCAGGTGGCGGCGGTG
>NC_061841.1:14181032-14186032 GCF_019202785.1 Penaeus chinensis
GGACAGAGGGAGGGAGGGAGGGAGAGGGAGAGAGGAAAGAGGGAGGGAGGGAGAGGGAGAGAGGACAGAGGGAGGGAGGGAGGGAGAGGGAGAGAAGAAAGAGGGAGGGAGGGAGAGGGAGGGAGGGAGGGAGGGAGGAAGGGAGAGGGAGAGAGGAAAGAGGGAGGGAGGGAGGGAGAGGGAGAGAGGACAGAGGGAGGGAGGGAGGGAGAGGGAGAAAGGACAGAGGGAGGGAGGGAGGGAGGGAGAGGAAGAGAGGACAGAGGGAGGGAGGGAGGGAGGGAGAGGGAGAGAGGAAAGAGGGAGGGAGGGAGAGGGAGAGAAGACAGAGGGAGAGAAGACAGAGGGAGGGAGGGAGGGAGAGGGAGAGAGGAAAGAGGGAGGGAGGGAGAGGGAGGGAGGAAGGGAGTGAGAGTGAGAGGGAGGGAGGAGAGAGGGAGAGAGAGGGAGAGAGAGGCAAAAAGAGAGAGAGAGAAAGAGAGAAAGAGAAAGAGAAAGAGAAAGAGAAAGAGAGAGAGAGAGAGATAGACAGATAGATAGATAGATAGATAGAGAGAGGAGAGAGAGAGAGTAGAGAGAGAGAGAGAGAGGAGGAGAGAGAGAGAGAGAGAGAGAGAGAGAGGGGGGGGAGAGGGGGAGAGAGGGAGGGAGGGAGGAGGGAGGAAGAGAGAGAGAGGGGGGAGAGAGGAGAGAGAAGAGAGAGAGAGAGGAGAGAGAGAGAGAGAGAGAGAGAGAGGGAGGAGAGATGAGAGAGAGAGAGAGGAGAGAGAGAGAGAGAGAGAGGGAGAGGAGAGGAGAGAGAGAGGGGGGGGAGAGGGAGGGTGGGAGGGGAGGGGGGGAGGGACGGGAGGGAGGAGAGAGGGAGGGAGGAAGAGAGAGAGAGAGAGAGAGATGAGAGAGAGAGAGGAGAGGAGAGAGAGAGAGAGAGAGAGAGAGAGAGAGAGAGAGAGAGAGAGAGACTCGGTCCTATACCCCCTCCCCCTCTCCTCCCCCAAGCGTCCAAAAAACACATTACACGACTTGTTCATAAAGTTTGTCACGTCGTCGTCCCGCAAGACTAATCTAAAAGTCGAAGCATAAACTTTCTTACTTCTATAGGAACTTCCTCGTCTTGGACCCCCGTAGTCCCTCCCCCCCCCCCCTCCCGTTCAATATCCATACTCCCTCTCCAAACTTTGATCTTTCCTCTTAATCGTTCACCTAATTTTCATCACTCCGTCTTTCTCTCTCCTCTTCGTCACTTTATATACCGCTTCCTCTCTTATTCTCTTCTTTCTGCTATGCCCCATCTTTCTCCTCTGCTTTTACTGTTTCTCTTCTTTCCCCTTTCTCTCTACCCTACACCTATATTTCCTCTCTCCCTTCCTCTCGTTCTCTTTATATTTTCATACCTCTTCTCCTCTCTACTCTACTCTTTCCTCTCTTCTTCTATCCGTCCCATCTTTTCTCTTCCCCTTATACTTCTTTTTTCGTTACCTTCGTCGTCTCCTCTCTCCTCTCGTCTGTGCCGTCACATTTCCTCCACCCCCACCCTCGCAAATTTACTTCGGGACAGAAAGTTCCGCGTCTTCAGTAATATCTTTATCATTCTTCAGCATTATTAATGACCTCCCTCCCTGCGGGGCCCCGGCGGCAGCATCATGCTCCTGCGTCCCAATCACTCTTCTTTACGACAGCCATTAACCGGAGCTCATAAACTGTCACTGACGCTCTCACTCGCGTTATTTCGTGGATGTTCTCCTTCACGATATCATTTGCATGAGCGGACTGCATGGTGTCATGATGCATACTAAATGTAACGAAGTAATACCCCTCCATGCGGTCCCTCCTTCGACGACCTATAGATCAAAAGACCTCTCTCCCTTCTTCTCTCCCTCTCTCCCTTCCTCTCTTTCTCTCTCACTCTCTCCTCTCTTCTCTTCTCTTCTCTTCTCTTCTCTCTTCTCCTCTCTCTCTCTCTCTGACGTGGATAATAAGTTCACAGCAAATACTACCGCAAACAAAATCAATACTTCTATTGATATACTTGCTAAAAGCACGTAAAAACAAGGTCTACAGTATGAGAAAAATTGCACCAAAACTCGGGAATTGCCAAGTAAAATATGAGGACCTGTTAAAAGTTACAAAGTCGTAAATTTAAGACAGTTCGTTAAAGAATGTGGCCTCGGGTTAAGGCTAAAAAAGTAAATAAAATTGTAATATTCCGTAAAAATGATAACTGTAAAATAAGAATAAAAAGGCAGATTAAAAATAAGAAAAGAACTGTAAATTGTAAAAGAAGATGAGGAGGTAAGAGTTCGATTTACTGAGCCTGCCTTACGTTAGTGTTGTCTTTGGAGCTAAGACGATGCGGGGCTTTTGGTCTTGATGCCCTTCCGGACGCCAACCTGCTGTGCGAGAATTCTGGTTCACTGTAATCAGATCTTTTATGCATGTTAACTTTAGCTCTAACAGTAATCTAGCAGTTGTTTTATGGCACTGGCTAAATAAACGTCCATTTATAAAATTATCAATTAATCAGGTCCTTCTCGGGGTCTGAACCCGCCATCTCTTTACTGCGAGGTATGGCGGCGGTACCTTCGATTCCAGATTATGTAATAATAATTATGATCATTTGCTAACTAAAACAACAAAACAAATAGGCAAAAAAGTAAACATGTCGCTGCTTCGGAATCGAACACCACAAACAAGCAAAGAATAAGCTTCCTCCCCGCCGTCAACTCACGTCAACCCTAAGGTGGAGCGGAAGAGGTGGATGAGAAGGAGGTGGAGGTGGAGAGGATGGAAGGAAGGGGAAGGGGATGGAGAGGTGGAGGAAAGACAGAAATAGTAAAAACATAAATAAATAGATAAATAAATAAATAAAAAGGAGACGAAAAGGAAACATAAAAAATGCGATAAATATTAAACGAATATTCAAATGAGCAACAGTAAAAGAAATAGCAAAATCCGAACGAAGAAACCACCGAAATCTAAAGACAGCGCGAGAGAGCAAATGCCCACAAAGACAAGAACAGATCTTGTCGGGCAAAAGATAAAAATGCCCGGAATATTTGGAAGTATAATGAAATCAGATCAGGAAGATCACAAGTCAAGATGAAATACAGGGAGGCAGCGGACGAGGCGCGGGGGGGGGGGGGGGGGGGGGGTGACGCGCCTCGGGGATCCTGTTAACATTTAGAACACAGACGCAGAGGAGATGAAGGCGAGGCGATAGCAGAGGAAATACAGGAAGAGGAGGAGGGAAGGAAAGGAAGATATTAAAAAAGATAAAGACAAAAAAAAAAAACGATTATGGAGAAAATGGAAGAACAGGAGGAGAGGGAGGAGGAGGATAAGAAAATGAAAAAGAAGAAGGGCATGCGAAGGAGGAGCGACGCGCCGGGCGCCGAGGACGGCCTGGAGGAGCACCTGCCACCTGCATCTGCTTGGACACTTGGGCCTCGCCAGCCTCGTCTTCTGCGGAACGCATGAGTCTTATCAGAGGCCCCTTGCCCTAATGCCTTGCGACCCTCTCCAAGCCCTTATCTGCGCCGACCAATAAATGTTTTACACTTACTCGCCCAAACGTTTATGCCGAGTAAACGTTGATGCATCGGCCGGTTGCGCGAGCTGTGTGGCCTATTCCATCGAGCCGGTATTGATTTTTTCTAAAATCCCTTTTTTGGCATTTGCTTGACTATTCCCCATTTGCATTTGTTTTTCATTCTTTCCTGCACCCCCCCACCCCCCCACATGAATAGTCTATTCTCGCCGTTTTTTCCCTATCTCCATATACTTTCTTTCTCTTACTCTTATCCCATTCTCCTCTTCCTACTCTTTATTCTTCATTCTCTTCTCTCCACCTCGTTCTGCTTTTCATCGTCGTCTTTCTTCTATTCCTCCCCCCCCCCCCCCCCCTCTTTCTCCGCCACTGCCTCTTCTTTCTCTGTCAGTCTCACTTGCTATCGCTTGGTATCTTAGATTTACCTCGCAGTTTTTCCTTATCTCTTAATTAACTTCTTATCTTCCGGAATTTAATCACTTACCGAGGGGAGGAGGCTTCCCTGTTATTGACTCTTCTGTTCTTTCCTCCCTCCTTACTTCATTTCCCCATCCCTACTATTTCCCTCTAGTTAGTCAGTCTGTCTGTCTGTCTGTCTGTCTGTCTGTCTGTCTGTCTGTCTGTCTGTCTGTCTGTCTGTCTGTCTGTCTGTCTGTCTGTCTGTCTGTCTGTCTGTCTGTCTGTCTGTCTGTCTGTCTGCCTGTCTGTCTGTCTGTCTGTCTGTCTGTGTCTTTCTGTCGCTCTCTGTTTCGTATTCATTCTCACCCCATCGTACTCTCCCCGTACTTATCTATCAAATGCAATTTCTATCTTACCATTTCTACCTTTTAGACGAAGAGAGAGATACAGACGGCGGAAGGAGAGGGACTATCAGTAAAAGAAGGAAGAGGAGAGTGGATAGGAAGAGCAAAGAAGGGGAAAGTGATAACATCTGAGAAAAGTCAAGAGAGATACGAAACAATAGAATAATTAAAATAACCATTATAGTCTTGCATGCTTTCTACTCTTCTTGTATCTTTGTCGCCTTTGTGTCGTTATCGCTGGGATGTTCGCTGTTCTCTCTGATCACCGCGCGAGGGGCAGAACCAACACCATCGAACGTAGACGTCCAACGAAGAGAATTCAGGGTGAAGAAAGTGAAGAGAAAAAGGGGAAAAAGTGATGGAAGGGAGGAATGAAATGAAGGAGTGAGGGAAGGCTATGGATGAAGAAAGGGGACATGAACGGGCGTGAGGTTTAGTGTGAATGCACCAGGAAAGAAGAATACTGTGGCAGAAGGGAGAGGTGCAAGGATGGAGAGAGTGAAAGGGACGAATACCAAAACCGGGAAAGATGGAAGAGTGGACGGACTGAAAAGCACGGGAAAGGTGGAAGGGGGAGACGCAGGGACGGAGAGAGGAAAAGAGAAAAACCATAAGCGGGTAGAATGAAGGGTAGCAGGGCAGTCGGTGGGAGC
>NC_061841.1:14218532-14223532 GCF_019202785.1 Penaeus chinensis
GGTAGCATGTTCCATAACTTGGGTCCACGTATTTCCATTTGTCGTGCCCTTGTACTGGTATTCGATCTCTTGACAAAAAGGAAATTTACTTGGCGTGTCTGGACACCTGATGTGTTCCCTACGGTTTGCAAGGCCATCAACCAATTCGGATAATTCCCATGAATAAGTTTGTAAATAAATAAACATGTGTCATAGCAGCATTTAAAGTGAACTTTTAGCCACTTTAATTTTTTGATATGTGGGGTGATGTGATCAAGTTTACTGATATTACCTAGTGCTACTCTGGCAGCAAAATTTTGTAATTTTTGCACTTTTTGCATCTGGGTTTTGTTAGTCGAACCCCAGATGTTTGAGCAATAGTTAATTATGCTTAGAGCTAGAGTTTGTACAACCAAGATTCTAGTTTCAGTAGTGATCTGATTTCGTATGTGATTAAGATATAACAGGGTACCCACTACTTTCCTGTGTATTTTGTCAACGTGTGGTTCAAATGTCATGAATCTGTCTATTTGTACTCCTAGATTATTCACTGAAGTGCTCGGTTTGATAGAGCAGCCTTCAAATTCTATGATTGTGTCACTGGGAATTTTAGCAATGTTCTGCCGACTACCTATGAATATACATTGAGTTTTATGTGGATTTAGTTTAAGTCCATTAGTGTCAAATATAGTTTTGTTTGTGTTAGAGTATCTTGCGCGTTTCTTATTAATGTATTTAAGTTGTTTACTGAATCACTATGAAGAAACTGTGAATCATCGGCCGTACTGCACTAGAAGGCAGTTATTTGCTATTGTTGATAAATCATTTATGAAAATTGTAAATAGGATCGGACCTAAAATAGATCCTTGCGGAACACCAAAAGGTACTTCTTGTTTTGATGATATACTATTATTGATTCTTACCGATTGGGTCCTTGTATATAAATAACTTGTAAACCAAAAGGTATCAATTTTATGATTTACTAATTTGCTAAGGAGAATTTCATGGTTAACACTATCAAAAGCCTTAGAAAGGTCGCATAATGTGAGTAAATTTACCTGATTTTTGTCAATGTTATTATAAATCTCATCAGTGATTTGCAGTAAAGCTGTTTCAGTTGATAACCTATTTCTAAAACCATGTTGTGTTTTAGATAATAAGTTCTTGGCCTCCAGGAAATTCGTCAGTTGATTTGCTACAATTATTTCAAGAATTTTGGATAATATAGGGAGTATAGTAATAGGGCGATAATTATTGACATCGTCTATATCCCCCGACTTGAAAATTGGTGTTACTATACCATGTTTCCAAAGCGATGGAAAGACACCAGTGACCAGAGAGGTGTTAATAATAACCGTCAAATAATTAGAGTTGCGGGTAGACTATCTCTGATAAAGCGCAAAGCAATACCGTCTGCTCCTACAGCATTTGTTTCGCTAAGGTGTTTTATTACTAAGATGATTGTTTCTACGTCCACTGGTTGTGGTCTGAAAAAATTAGTTGTAATCCTTTTCCGATCTGTATTTGGTTGTAATGTAGAAGCAATTGTTTTCTCGTAAGTTAGTTTACCAATTTTTGAAAAAAAGTCATTAAAATGGTCTGTTCTTTGTATGGGACTTGTGCAATCACTAGTGAGGTGATTGTTGTGAGGCACTAGTGTTCTAACAATTTTCCATGTTTTATCAGAGTTGTTCTTATATTCTGTGAATTTATGTCTGAAGTAATTTCTTTTTGCACATTTAATTAGCACTTTTAGAGAGAGAGAGAGAGAGAGAGAGAGAGAGAGAGAGAGAGAGAGAGAGAGAGAGAGAGAGAGAGAGAGAGAGTGACATGTTATTTTGTCTTCCTTTTTGTCCCTCATGTCATTTATGCTCGTCAATACCTAATAAAGCCGGTCATTACATATATTTGGGTGCGGTACTGAGTCTCCAGGGAATGCGAGTAGCATTTTAAAACTCGTGAAATTTGGCAAAGGATTGGAATAAAGTGAGAAGGAGGGAAAGAGTATGAAAAGGTGGCAGTGTGCGGAATCGAAGCAGGGGGAGCGCCGAGGGAGGGGGAGGCAGAAGCTGAAATTAACGAAGAAGAAATAAAGAAAAAAATACTAAGACAAAAAATGTCAGTAATACGGACAAGGATGATGATGATTAAAGTCTAAAACAACAGCAAATACATAACAGCAATAACCAAAATTATAAGCTAGTCAGGAAAATATGAAGAAAACGTGACGACTCCACTGTCTACGCTTCAGTTCTTGACTTGCGGAGACGAGGATGAGACGTGACTCGAGCAATGTCACTTATCTAAGTCAACGCAATCAGAATCTGTGATACTGTTCTTTATTAAAGGATCTTCTAAGTCAAATATTGCTACAATCTCACCTCTTTACCTTCACATCTTCAAAATAATCATCATAACTAGTGACTAAATTCCATGTGGTATCTTCTTCCCCTTATCATGACGAGAATCACTGACACTGCAATCATCATTAACCATGAAAAGCATCTGGAAGGATTTCTATCACGAGAATGAACTCATTCCCAACGCATTTACTAATCAATTCATGGCAGCAATAACAGCCGTAAACAACAAAAAGTCCTCTCTCTAACCCGCCATTATAATTACCAACTGCAGTTACCAATATCATTCCCAACATCCAAGCAAAGATCCAAGTGATTTCTATGGATCTTTTGACTTCATTTTTATATTATTATCTTTTAAATCTTGTCGTATAAACAATCTAACTACCAATGTCTCCCGACTCTCGTGTCAATGTGCATGCATGGTTTTAACTCCTCTTTATTTTTTCCAAGGAATCATCTTTCTACCTTTCTTTACCTTCTGTACACACACACACACACACACACACACACACACACACACACACACACACACACACACACACACACACACACATTATATATATATATACATATATATATATATATATATACAATATATATATATACATATGTATATATATATACATACATATATACATATGTATATATATACATACTATATACACACAGATGTGCTACGTGTGTACCCTGTGTGTGTGTGTATATAGTGTGTGTATATATATATATATATATATATATATATATATATATATATATATTTCAAGTCCCAATATTCCTCTTTCTTCAACTTTTCTTCACTTTTTCTCTTATCCGCTCTACCATTTTTAGTTTCTATTACTCTCTTGTCTCCTTTTCCTTTCCCTTTTAACTTTCCTTTCCCTCCCCCTCCTCATCCTATCCCCTCTCCCACCCTTCACTCCTCCTCTCCTTCTCTCCCCACTCACCTGGTCTTCAGTCCCTCCCTCCCACCTACGCCTGCCCTTGCCCCTCCCTACTCTTCCTCCTCCGCCTCAGCAAGTGGCAATAAGGTCGCCCTCGAGCCGCCAAGTGGCAAGAGTTCAAGTGTCTCATGATTCACAGTTGAGGCCGGCTTCGCTCATCCTCCGTTTGTCCTCTTCAGTCTTCCCTGTTGAATTCAATGTCTGTTTTTCATATATTCACGGTGTTAATATTTCTTCTGCTGTAAATTCAATTATTCATTTAATAAAGGCTTATAATGCCATTCATCGTTCACTCTGTTCTATATCTGTTCAGGATGTCGGATCTCTCCCTCTTGGTGCCTTCACTTCTTTCACGAGGGAATTGTAACGAAACTATTTCTTTTCCTTCGCATGCTCTGGCGGGAATTCCTTCGTTAATTTAATTCATCTTCCTTCGTATTTTGTTTTTAGTCCCGCTTTTGCTTACTTCTGGACTTAGTTTTTTTGCCTTTCTTTCTCGTCCTCTTCCTTCACTTATTTGTCTACATGCCCGCTCTATCCCAAATGGCCGGCCTACCTGTGTGTTACCCGTCTCCTACCGGCCGCACGACTGCATGCTTACCTGTCTGCCATTCTGTTCCTTCCTTCCTTCCGTCCGGCCTGCCGGCTGTTTTTCTCTTTTTTCTCTCTCCCTTACCTTTTACGTTCATTCACTGATTCATCTCAACATCTAAACCAATATTCCTTTCCTTTATCCCCGTCGCCCTCCCCGCTCTCCTTCCTCTTACACCGCTAGATAATTGAAAATCGCGATTCTGCGGCAGAGGGAAGGGGTTGGGCTGAGGGGTAAGGCGCTGTGGCGGGGAGGGCGAGAGGGGGCATGAATATGAAAAATTTCGCGGCTTGACAAGATGTGGAAGGAAGTTCAGAGGAAGAGGAGGAGGAGGAGGAGGAGGAGGAGGAGGAGGAGGAGGAGGAGGAGGAGGAGGAGAAGGAGGAGGAGAAGAAGAAGAAAAAGAGACAGAGAAATAAGAGGAGGGATAAGAAAGAACCAAATTAGGGGGTAGAAACACGAGAAGGAGAAAAAGACGACGCCAAAGAAAAGAATGAGTGCAGAAAGAAATGGTGAAGGTAAATGTCAGGAAGAAGTAAAAATTCCAAGAACATGGAATGTAATAGACCTCGGGAGAACAAAGGAGAGTAAGAAGGAGAAAGGAAGTGAACATGGTCGAAAAACAGAGAAGAAAAGCTAGAAGTATGAGAAAATTGCACAGCATATAGAAATTCGTAGAAAGTGTGAATATGTATACAAAATAAGACCTAATAAAGCGAAGTCATCAAGAGCAATGCGAGGCCACGCTCAAAGCCGAACATGATTTTTACGTACTCTCTCCCTCCCCCGCCCACCGCCGCCTCCCCAGGAAGCACGAGAGGCAATGTTCGCCGAAAATCGCTATCAGGCGAGCCCACCTGCGCTACGTCAGAATTTGAGCTTCGACGTGAATCATCGCCATGTTGACACGGAGGTTCATCCGCATGACAAGCGTTGAACCGCAGCTGGTTTAGCGCATGTCATGAGGTTTATCCCCGGGTTGGAATATGGTCGTCACTCGCCCCTTCCAAGCGAAGCCGGGGATTCTGACTTGCATTTGGACGCCGACTGAATTCGGGCGAAACATTAAATGGATTGCCCTAATTATGATCTCGGCTTTATGATTAACAATCTCCTGGATATGGG
>NC_061841.1:14246032-14248532 GCF_019202785.1 Penaeus chinensis
CACGCACAGGACGCACAGAGAGTTACAGGCCTCTTCGTAACTTCGTTTGAAAGAGAGGGAGACTCAGCAGAGGAACACTTTCCCTAACAGGAAGGGTTGGACAGATGAAAACAAAGGAAAGGACGAAAGGGGAAAGGGGGAAAGGAACAGGGGGAAATGCCGAAAACGGGGAAAGGGTAAGGAGAGGGAATTGAGCAAAAAAGCGGATTATGCAAGAAATGGAACAGGTACAGGAAATGGAGAGGCCCGAGGGGGGGAGAGGAATAGGAAAGTAGAAGGGGAATGCCACGGAGGAGGAGGGGGAGGGAGGAGGAAGAAGGGGAGGAGGCACAGAGGGACTGGGAAGGGAACGGGTCCAGGGGGAGGGATGGGGGGGCAAAGGCCAGAGAAGAGAGGTAGAAGCAAAAAGTGAGAAATAATTTAAATAACAACACTAGAAGGAGATAAAGGGTAGTGAAAAGGAAGACGGAGAAAGGGTTAGAAGCGAAAGCGCGAGGGGAACGAAGGGCGACTGTTCTTTGCACAAATTCCCTTTCTGGCCGAGGCTCACACGGCGCAGTTCGCATTTCCTCTCAGGTTTAGCTACTCCTCTCGCCTCCTTCTCCTGCCTTTTGACTGTCGGTGTCGTGTGTGCCTGCCATCTATCTGTTTAATGCTCTCTCTGCTTCCATCTTTGTTCCTCTCTCTGTATGTCGTTTTCCCCTTACTTTTTCAAATATATATATATATATATATATATAATATTTAATATATATATAATATATATATAAAAAAAAATATATATATATATATATGTGTGTGTGTTTATGTATCATATATATATATATATATATATATATATATATATATATACTGTATATATATGAATAATGTATATAATACATACATACATAAACATACGCATACACACACACACACACACACACACACACACACACACACACACACACACACACACACACACACATATATATATATATATATATATATATATATATATATATAACACACTTATATATATACATATATATATAATGTTTGATTGATTGTGTAAATACAGATTTGTTCGTCAAAATACAGATACGCACATTATCCTGACACTACAAGGAAAAAAATAACTTTGTGGTTTCTTAAATAGCGGAAACAGAAGCAAAGCTGCCTCACTATTGAAGTCGGATTAGGTTAGGGAAGTCTAGATTTTCTAACTTTGTTTCCATAAGTAAAAGAAAAGCTATATTTCCCCCTTTCTGTTCGAGTTTGGGGACAGTGATTATACCACTGTCCGAATTACAGTCATTCGGACAGAGTGAGAAAGGGAAAGTAAGAGAGAGAGAGAGAGAGAGAGAGAGAGAGAGAGAGAGAGAGAGAGAGAGAGAGAGAGAGAGAGAGAGAGAGAGAGAGAGAGAGAGAGAGAAAGAGAGAGAGAGAGAGAGAGAGAGAGAGAGAGAGAGAGAGAGAGAGAGAGAGAGAGAGAGAGAGAGAGAGAGAGAGAGAGAGAGAGAGAGAGAGAGAAAGAGAGAGAGAGAGAAGAGAGAGAGAGAGAGAGAGAAACAGAAAGAGAGGGATAATTTATTGGATAAAGAGATACACATATAGGTAGATACAAAGACAAATATAAATATAACTACCGACAGACTGCTACCCCAATTGAAATACTAGAAAACAGAAACGCTGACAAAAAATGAGAAGTCATTCCCGAGTAATTCAATAAACTATCTAAAATTTCTAACAACACGCGTATAAATCTACGGAAAGATTTCCATATTTCACTAGTCCAAGAGACATAAAGGAATTAACGATGGATGGAATGGACTGCAATAAAAAAAAAAAAAAAAAAAAAAAAAAAATTTAAACACAGTCGAATACGAAACTATTCAAGCAAAATAATGGTATCAGAACTATGTACAAGTAGAAGATGAACAGCATGATGATATCATATTGACAATAAATAACATAATGATAGTTGATATTGGCTGGAATTTGTGTAGGCTTGCGTGACGGGGACAGAAGTAGGAGAAGGGGAGTATAAATCTAAATAAAAAATCGAGATGATCAAAATGCCAGAGTTAATATAATTCGGAAATTCAAAAAGACTTCCCACAACCCGTCCATTTCAAGCCTGGGTGAACGCCATCGTGAGCCACAGAGAAACGTGCGTAAGATTCAAAATTCGTTGGCACACTGGGGTGTTATCTTCCTTAAAAGCATGTCGAAATATTTGTTCTCTCTCTCTCTCTCTCTCTCTCTCTCTCTCTCTCTCTCTCTCTCTCTCTCTCTCTCTCTCTCTCTCTCTCTCTCTCTCTCTCTCTCTCTCCTTTCTATCCTTAACTACATCTCCCCTTCGCCTGTCCCGTCACGTTGCTATACTTTAAACTCTACCCATAATGTTGATATTCTTTGATGGCATCGCTTAAGTGGATTTATGGCAAGACAAGAACAGTAAGGAGAGAGAAGTAGAGTGCGGAGACTAGAGGGAGGGAGGGAGGGAGGGAGGGAGGGA
>NC_061841.1:14251032-14258532 GCF_019202785.1 Penaeus chinensis
GTGTGTGTGTGTGTGTGTGTGTGTGTGTGTGTGTGTGTGTGTGTGTGTGTGTGTGTGTGTGTGTGTGTGTGTGTGTGTGTGTGTGTGTGTGTGTGTGTGTGTGTGTGTGTGTGTGTGTGTGTGTGTATGTGTATGTGTATGTGTGTGTGTGTGTGTGTGTGTGTGTGTGTGTGTGTGTGTGTGTGTGTGTGTGTGTGTGTGTGTGTGTGTGTGTGTGTGTGTGCGTGCGTGCGTGCGTGCGTGCGTGCGTACGAGTTCGTTTGTTTGCTCCCGTGCGTGTGTGGATGCAGATGTGAGTGTGGATATGTGTGAGCGTTGTGTGCGCGTGTGTGGGCAAGGCTGTGGGTGTACGTGTGGGAGGAGAGGAAAGGGACGTCCTTCGGATCGATCCTCCCTCCTTCATCCTCATCCACCTCCGCGGTTCTTTACTTTACATCACTCTTAGCCTCTTCCCTCCGCACAGCCCTCCACCCTCGTCCCCCCATCCTCCGTGAACATTCCCCGCCCTCCTGCTGTATGGAATCTTGCTCGATCTCCTCCTCCTCTCCCCTCCTCTTCTCTCCCTCCCCCTCTCCACAGCCTCTTCTCTCCCTTTCCACTCCCCTACACCTTTCCCCTCCCTCTTCCCCTTCCCCCCTCCTCCCCTCACTGGATTCCTGCCAACATCCAGACTGCCTGGTTAACCTTCAAACAGCCCCATGGAGTGCGTTTGTGGGCTCCGTGCGTGCGTGCAGACGCACAGTTGGCAGGATTACCTTCATAATGAGATTAATTATGATAATGAGAGGTCGGTAATGACAGAAAAAACTACTACCATGATAACGATTCAGGGTAAAAGGGACGCAGTATGTGATGTCACGGTTTTGTGTGATGACACTACATTTCGCCAGGTCTTCTCTGACGTCACAGTCTTGTGTGATATTACTTCATGTCGTGCACGCAACTATTGCTACAGGGAGGGAGACGGGGGGTGGGGGGGTAGCCGGGGGATACCGTGGAAAAGGAAACGACAAAAACAGAAAGAGCATGAAAGATAAGAAAAAACAAATACAGCAAGGGAACCAGAAAAGAAGGCGAGAGACTAAGAACGAATAATAAAGTAAAAAAGAAAATTAAATACAGGAAAACGAGAGAAAGAGAGGAAACGAACAATAAACTAATAAAGAAAAGGAAATAAAATCGACGCAGGGAGAAAAAAAGAGAATTAACAGTTTCTCAGAGAAAAAGGAAATGAGACAATGAGGTAAATAAAGACTGAGATTAACTGAAAGAGAGTAGGAACGGGGACTAAATTAATAAAAAATAATACAACTGATTAGACGAAGAAAAACAAAAAACAGGGAAGAAGGAGGGAGGGAGGGAGGGAGGGAGGGAGGGAGGGAAGGAAGGAGAGTGAGAGAGTGCGTGAGCGATCGAGTGAGTGAGATTGCTAAAACGATAAGACAGTAAGGGAAAATGCAAAAGGAAGAAACAGAGCATTCGAAAACTAACATATTTTTTTTGAGCCTGAAAAAACACATAATTGAGAATGGGTTAGAAAAAAGGAAAAGAAGACGGCACCAAGAGACCTCGAATTCGGTCAAGGTGAAGGGGTATGGAGGGCGAGTTGCACTGGGTACCGTCCCTCGCGACCTCAGTAAGGTATTCAGTATAATTACCATCTCGAAAGAGAAACAACTCATTAAACATAAACATACGAATTTGTAGATAGATAAATTCCATGCCAAACAATATCAATAAACTCCTAAATTTACAAATGGATTAACAAGCAAACAGTAAAAAACGTAACAATCTACCCTATATAATATCCTGCCTTGCCCCCACACAAGCGACTTGACACCGCCCGTCAGGCCACACCCACAGGACCAGGCTCCTCCTCGGCCCACAAGAAACCCAGCCCCGCCCCCGCCCATAAATATTGCGGACCTAATTTGCCCGCTCCCTCCCGCGTCCCTTCGCTCGAGGCTCGAGGCTTCCTCGGAGGAATTAGCGATGGCCATACAACTTCGGCTCGTGCCCTGACAGATTTAGGGACATGCCATTTTAATCTTACAGAAAGCCGTACAAGATGTACAATGTATAGCACGCACGCACATGCACATTCACATTCACACACACATACACATACACATACACACACACACACACACACACACACACACACACACACACACACAAAGATGTAATAATGCAATGCCGCACTGATACCGATAAATACCAACCCTCCCTGACCAGAATTCGAACCCAGGTCACTCCGGGTATAAAACTGGAGGACCGGCATTGAACCAGCATTGAACCATGCCACACGCCCCTTAAAAGAAGTGTGCAACTAGGATCTCATGTGCTCCATAGACATTACCTATCTACTCATACTAGAGGAATGATAGCGAAGTTTTACACACTCCCCGTGGGCACTCGGTGGAAACTGAGTTAACAGTTCAAATTCTAAGTTAGATGTACTGAGGTACACACACACGCTGCGCTACCATTACTCTAGTTTGAGTAGATAGGTAATGCCTATGGAACTAGTGAGATCCTAGCTGCACACTCCTTTTAGTGGGTCGCGTGGCATGGTTGGTTTAGTACTGAAACTCCTGTTTCATACCCGGAGTGACCTGGGTTCGAGTCAGGGAGGGTTGTTATTTATTTATATATTTATGTGTATATATATATATATATATATATATATATATATATATATGTGTGTGTGTGTGTGTGTGTGTGAGTGTGTAAGTGTGTGTGTGTGTGTGTGTGTGTGTGTGTGTGTGTGTGTGTGTGTGTGTGTGTGTGTGTGTGTGTGTGTGTGTGTGTGTGTGCATGTATATATGCATGTATATATATATATATATATATATATATATATATATATATACATATATATATAAATATATATATATATATATATATATATATATATATATATACGCACGCGTATGTGTACGTGTGTTTGTATGTGTATGTGTATGTGTCTGTGTTTGTGTGTGTGTCTGTGTTTGTATGTGTGTGTGTTTGTATGTGTATGTGTGTGTGAATGTGTATGTGTATGTGTATGTGTATGTGTATGTGTATGTGTATGTGTATGTGTATGTGTATGTATATGTATATGTACGTGTATGTGTGTGTGAATGTGTGTGTGTGTGTGTGTGTGTGTGTGTGTGTGTGTGTGTGTGTGTATGTATATGTATATGTGTATGTATATGTACGTGTATGTGTGTGAATGTGTGTGTATGTGTATGCTGTATGTGTATGTGTATGTGTATGTGTATGTGTATGAATGTGAATGTGTATGTGTATGTGTATGTGTATGAATGTGTATGTGTATGTATGTGTATGTGTAAGTATGTGTGTATGGGTGTGCGTGTGTGTGTAAAAATAAACAATCGACCACCTAATCAGACTGCAGCGTTAATCAACACGCTATCAAAGGCAATTGTTCCCATAATTGAGACTCGCCAAGCAGCGCCGGCTGGAGGGGCACCTCGAGCCGTGCAATCACTCCCGCCCGCTCGGGTCTGCCTTATCTGCCTTCGTCGCCTCCTCCGCGCCCGCGGCTCTCACGGCACGCACGGCCCGGCCCTCGCTTTCGCACTTGGCTCTTTCGCTCGCTCTCTCGCTCTCTCGCTCAGCCCCTTGCTTGCTCTCACCTTTTGCCCTGTCGCTGTCGCTCTCTCTCGCTCTCTCTTTTCCTGTTTCTCTCTCCTTTACCTTGATTCTATGTGTGTGCCTGTGTGCGCGTATGCATTGATGTATTTATGTACAGTACTCTTATTAAGCGCTGTTGCCTAATGTATTCGTCAAAGGTTAGCCTTTTTAAGGGAAGTCCATCAGGGTTCTCGACTGAGGGCTCGACAAGACCTTGGCCAATCACAGCGCAGGACGCCAAGGTCAAGTAGGGCAGCCAATAAAACGTCAATTTCCCACCAATGTCAACGGCCAGCCCCTTTGGGCCAATCAGCGTCACGACATGGATGTTTGAAAAAAAAATCAATCACCGGCACAGATTAATACGGAAATTCGGCTTGGCTTCCGACGCAATACAAAGAAAAGTAGAGAAAAACCCTGACTCTACTAATAGAATCAAGAGAGTTGCAGTAACCTGGACGGTTGGCAGCACTGCCTTGCTCTTTCGCGTGAGCGCGTCTTCTTTTGCTGTTGGCAAACCTGGTTCATGTCAAGTTAAATATGACTTGGTCAATATAAATAAATATATATATACATATATATGTCTTTATATATAAACATTCATACATACACATACACACACACACACACACACACACACACACACACACACACACACACACACACACACACACACACGAACATATATATATGTGTGAATATATATATATATATATATATATATATATCACATATCTATCTATACATACATACATACAGACAGACACTCACATACACACAATCACCCACCAACACACACACACACACACACACACACACACACACACACACACACACACACACACACACACACACACACACACACGCCACACGCACACACACACACACGCCACACGCACACACACACATATCCACGGACACACATACACACACGTATATATATATATATATATATATATATATATATATATATATATATATACATACACACACACATTCACATTTATACATTTATGTATGCGTGTATATATACACATAAATGAGTATATATACACGCGTGCGGGGCGCAATGTAATGATACTACCAAACCATCAAAATAACTGAGAATGGCAACATAACGGAAGCGTAAGACTTTCATCAAGAGGAGGTAAATATATTTACATAAAGAATATAATGAGGGCCAACATACCTTCGCTGCACGGTCAGCGTCTTTGATCATCCTCGCCACAAACAACGGACTTTAGGCGCGGGAGGAGACACCGCACGCATTCAATTCTCATTATCTAATATTTTCGTCACGAACCTATAATTTCCCGTTTTGACATATGGCAGAAAGATGAGTGATAAACGTAATAATAACTGGAGAGCCTCAGATAGCAAGAACGTCTGTCATTAATTTTAATGTATCCTCATTTATCGACTTACGAAAACTAAAATCCTTAATCGACCCATAATTGTATTATTAAGCTATCCCAAAGCCCAGAAAAATCAATTTTAACATTCCGCAAAATTCTATCACAGATATTCTTCTTTCTTACACTCATCTACCCCCAAATCCAATCCTAATCTCCCCTAAGCATCCTTAACTCCCCAATCTTTAGTCCAACATTTACCCATTAACCCTAATTCGCCATCACAATCTAATTAGTTTCTGGCCCACAAGCCAACCCATCAAGTTTCATCACAAGTTTTGCGTAACGCTGACAAACTAACAATCTAACGAATTAAGAAACAAACTAAATAAACAACAACTAGCGCGGACAACAATACGACTTCCTCTTAGGGAGGACGAATAGCCCTCAATTCCCGCCGGCGAAAGACTCGGACTCGAGCGAAGAAACTCTGGCGTCTGACTCGAGCGACGTTCGAAAAGCCGGTGAAGCAGCTGGCCGGGACTTCAAGGCATTCCGTCCTCTGACAGAGATGCTTTCAGGAGGAAACCAAACAAATAAAGTTTGATTCAGAAGAATGACTGTATGGAATTAAAAAAATATAATGTAAGTATACAGTATGGAAGTTTAAGTGAAAAGTAATCGCCGGATCGCGATGAAGCTTATGGCTGCGATGGCCAGGACCCGGCCATGCAAGGCCTGGTGGCGATCCAGGGCATCCACTCTGAGGGCGGCCTCCAACTGCCTAGTAAAACACCTTCATAAGAAGGCACCGTCCTGGCCCTTCTAGCCCTTGCGAGGGATTTCTTGACGAAAAATCGAATCATTATTGGAGGCTGGTTTACCTATGTGATCCTGTTGTTCATTGATATTTATTATCACTTCTACTGGTTATCACTAATATTAATGAACGCCATTAGTCGTAGTAATAGGATCAGCATCAGCATGATCCTTACGGGTTAAGTAGAATGAGAAGTACATACGCTGAAGGCTTGCGCTTTCTTCTGTCTTTCTTTAATTCTTCTCTTGTTTTTTATATGGAAAAATACAGAGGGGGGGGGGGGGCGGCTGAAAGGAAAAGCAAAAAAATGGGGAAAAAATAAAATAAAGTGGAGAGGGAAGAGAAAAGGGGTGAATAAAAGCTGAGGGAAAGATAGAGGGAAAAGGGATGGAAAAGAAAAGGGAAGAGGAAAAGCACGGGAAGAGAGAACGCGAAAAAAAAGGGGGAGAGGAATTAAAAACTAATGGAGAAGGTCAAGAAAGAAAGGATAAGAGGGAAAAGGAAGATAAATCTAATAAAACTATCAAGATTTTTTTTTTTTTTTTTTTTTTTTTTTTTTTTTTAAGAAAAGGAAGGAAATGATGTGAAAGTGGTAAGAAGTGGAGGAGAAAAAGGAAAGAAAAGACGGTGGTGACGGGGAAGATCAAGAGAAGGAGGAAAAAAGGAAGGAGAGTAAGAATAAAGAAACAAAGCTAGAAAAGGACACAACATATAATGATCATGAGCGGACGAGCGAAGGCGACACCAAAGCCCCGCCGCGCCGCGCGTGCCAGCAAACCTTTTTACCTTCTCGAGAACTTCCTAATGAAGAAGACTGTCTTGTTTTCCCTTTCCTATGCCCTTCCTGCCTCCCCTCTCCAACGCCCCCCTCCCTTTCCTTGTGTCCCCCTATCTATTCATTTTCCCTTCTTATGCTCCGTCCATTCCTCCCCGTATTGTGCCTCCCTCATTCCCCTCCCCATCCTGTATCCTCTCCCCCCTACCTGTGCCCTCCCCCCTACCCCTCCTTGTGTGTCATATGCTCCAGTCTTGCTCCCTCTAGCTTCTGATATCCTCCTCCACCCCCTTCCTGTAATCTCTACCTCCTTCCCCATCTCTCCCCTTCTTCCCTCTTCAGTGTCCTTTCCCTTTCCTTTCTGGTGCTTTCCATTCTTTACTCCAATTCTTCTCACTTCTGTACGTAATCAGTGTGTATTCTGTGTTCTCACACGCCTCCCTTCTCTCACGCTCCCTGCCGCTACCTTCTACTTCCCGCATCCTCCCTTTCTCTCGGACTTTCGCAATTTCTAGTCTGCTTATTATACGTGTTAGCCTGTCCTTCTCCCTATGTGTGTCTTTATATCACCCTATTTTCCTTTCTCCCTCTCCCTTTTTAATGCTTCCCTCTGCATTTCCTTCTCCTCTATCCTCCCCGTCTCTCTCGCTTACGTGCCATCTGTCACACCCTCTTTTTAGCTGCGCCTTCACTGGTGAGACAGCGCATCTCACGCGACCTTCCCTCCCCTCCCTCTCTCCTCCTCCCCCCCTCCCCCAAGCCTTTTCTCTCACCGGGATAATGAGAGTCAACCCAACCCCGTTATCTCCCACTCCCTTATCCCCGCCCCCGTCCGTTCTCATTTTCTCCACACCATCAAACCTGTAGTTCTCTCTTTGCTTGTGCCTTCTCTCTCACTTTCAAACTCTCTC
>NC_061841.1:14286395-14288895 GCF_019202785.1 Penaeus chinensis
CTCTCTCTCTCTCTCTCTCTCTTCTCTCTCTCTCTCTCTCTCTTCTCTCTCTCTCTCTCTCTCTCTTCTCTAGCTATCTCTCTCACTCTGTAATATATATTCTCTTTATTACATGTGTGATTTTACATTTTAGCTAACACTTTAGATACATATGTGTTAGGCGCGCCGATACCGCGGTTGATTAGGAAGGGCATCCGATCAGGCAAGGGTAGCACTGCCATATAACCTCTCAATAGTGAATTGAGAGAGGCCTATGTCCTGCAGTGGACTGAAAGGCTGTTGAAAAAAAAAAAAAAAAAAAAAAAAAATATATATATATACGCACATACACACATACCCACATACACACACATGTATATGTGTATGTGTGTGTGTGTGTGTGTGTGTGTGTGTGTGTGTGTGTGTGTGTGTGTGTGTGTGTGTGTGTGTGTGTGTGTGTGTGTGTTCGCATAGAATCACTGGTGAAACTGACCGATGTCGCATCGTTCGGCGAAATTCATCGACTGATGCGATAGGACTCGTACCTGTCTTTTAAACTTCAAAGATCACCCGTATACAGATAGGAATTCGGAAATGATTCTTCGATCTCACAAGATTTCCGGCGATAAATTTCCCTTTCATTATCGCAAGTATCCTTTTAGGACCGTATTGGTCACTTTAACCCTGTCGCTGTACTGATCTTTTTTTATTGTTTAACGAAAAGTTCAAATGGGCGAAGCTGAGAAGTCACTCAACAAAACAACGCGGTTTTCGGCACGCTGGGGAATCTAGTGTTTGCTTTATTCACGCAAAAGAGGAGATTGTGAACTCAACTGGAATGTTATAACATAAACCAACTATAATACCCTCGGCCTTTCTGTCTGCTATATATTCTTGTCCGAATTTACTGACGAGGATTTTAGTCCTTCCAGAAATGTCATCTTTTATTAGAGTGGTCGTGCTTCTCTCCGTTCCACTTTCACACGCTGCCGTGTCTGTAACTCGCGCATGTTTGCTCGTTTGACTATCGCACCCGCCTCCCTCTCCCCCCCCCCCCCCTCCCCCCTCTCCTCCCGCGGCACCGTTCCAATTCCATTTTTTTCTTATCCAGCAACCTTTCCTTCGGAAATCGGGAATAATCCAGACAAGAGAAGAAGAAAAAAATATAGGCTTTGTCTTCCCCGTCCCCTGCCTTCTCATCCTTTCCTTGAGACTTAGACGAGAATTTTGAAGAAAAACGAAATTCCTTGGCATCGTCTCAACCAAATCGGAATCCAAATCCATTCCATCGCGTTCATTAAACGAAGCAGCTTTTTCCTGTACACGTCTGTCTTTAAGTTTCTTATAGATTGCTGTGTTGGTAAAAGATCTTAATGTTTCTAAACCTTCCCTCTCTCTTTTCCTCGACAGAAAAAAACAGACGTGCGAATTCAAGAAAGTAGCGCAGGGGTTAAAAGGTAGAGCTATAGTGAAATAGAGAGAAAGAGAGAGAGAGAGAGAGAGAGAGAGAGAGAGAGAGAGAGAGAGAGAGAGAGAGAGAGAGAGAGAGAGAGAGAGAGAGAGAGAGAGAGGAGAGAGAGGGAGAGAGGGAGAGAGGGAGAGAGGGAGGGGAAGAGAGAGAGAGAGAGAGAGAGAGAGAGAGAGAGAGAGAGAGAAGAGAGAGAGAGAGGAGAGAGAGAGAGAGAGAGAGAGAGGAGAGAGAGAGAGAGAGAGAGAGAGGGAGAGAGGGAGAGAGGGAGAGGGAAGAGAGAGAGAGAGAGAGAGAGGAGAGAGAGAGAGAGAGAGAGAGAGAGAGAGAGAGAGAGAGAGAGAGAGAGAGAGAGAGAGAGAGAGAGAGAGAGAGGGAGAGAGGGAGAGAGGGAGAGAGGGAGAAAGGGAAAGAGGGAGAGAGGGAGAGAGGGAGAGAGGGAGAGAGGGAGCGAGGGAGAGAGCAGGAGAGTCCCAAATCGCCATGCTTCACGCTCGCATACTCGCCAAATCCCCAAAGGCCGGGGCCCAGGAAACAATTCACTCTTATCCCATTTCCTCATCTTATCGTCCCTCCCTCCGCCCTCCCCCGCCCCCTCTCCCGGGCCAAGTCCAGCCGCCCTTCCGAGAAAGCCTGGCCTCCGGGACCGAGATCGCCAAAGCCAGGAAGGGTCGCGCTGGGTCCTTGAGGCTCCCACGGAAGATCCTGCAGATATTAGATGCGCTGCCTTATATGGTATTTTTTTTTTTATTTTTTTTATGAAAATGCAACAGGATGAATGGCAAGAACAATCTTCCTTTGAACAAGAATTAAAACCGATAACCATGAAAAAAACAATGACAATACTACGAGTGATATAAATAACACTTATAAGGATAATGATAATGATACCAACAATAATGAATGCAGCATTAACAATAAAAAGACCACGCAGTTATATGTGAACAACAAGTTAATGACGACTGTTAATAATAAAAGTAATAAAAAGATTAAATGAAACGGGGAAAATGTAATCGCATAATCCCTCTTGTTGTAACACTAACCCTCACTTCC
>NC_061841.1:14303895-14306010 GCF_019202785.1 Penaeus chinensis
AAGGTCATTATATGAACACGCAGAAAACAGATAAATGGCAAGAAAAAACACAGCTTAAACGTAGCAAGAGATGCTGCGCGGGCAATAAGCGAAAACATATCATAATATATCACAATAATTGAGAAGTAAGGAGGAGGCACAAAAAGTAATCTCGACTAAATATGACAACGAACGGCAACGAGTTACGTTCTGAATGCGGAAGAGGAGAAGCAGCAACGGGAGAGGAGATGCAGCAACGGGAGAGGAGAAGCAGCAACGGGAGAGGAGAAGCAGCAACGGGAGAGGAGAAGCAGCAACGGGAGAGGAGAAGCAGCAACGGGAGAGAGATGCAGCAACGTGAGAGGAGAAGCAGCAACGGGAGAGGAGAAGCAGCAACGGGAGAGGAGAAGCAGCAACGGGAGAGGAGAAGCAGCAACGGGAGAGGAGAAGCAGCAACGGAGAGGAAAGCAGCAAGGGAGAGGAGAAGCAGCAACGGGAGAGGAGAAGCAGCAACGGGAGAGGAGAAGCAGCAACGGGAGAGGAGAAGCAGCAACGGGAGAGGAGAAGCAGCAACGGGAGAGGAGAAGCAGCAACGGGAGAGGAGAAGCAGCAACGGGAGAGGAAGCAGCAACGGGAGAGGAGAAGATGCAGCAACGGGAGAGGAGAAGCAGCAACGGAGGAGAAGCAGCAGAACGGGAGGGAGAAGCAGCAAGGGAGGAGAAGCAGCAACGGAAGAGAAGCAGCAAGGAGGAAGCAGCAACGGGAAAACAACGAGGAGAAGCTAGCAACGGGAGAGAGAAGCAGCAACGAAGGATCAGCAACGGAGGAGAAGCAGCAACGGGAGAGGAGAAGCAGCAACGGGGAGGAGAAGCAGCAAGGAGAGAGAGCAGCAACGGGAAGAGATGGCAAGAGAGAAGCCAACGAGAGAGAAGCGAGGGAGAAAGCAGCAACGGGAGAGCAGACGAAGAGCAGCAACGGGAGAGGAGAAGCAGCAACGGGATGAGGAGAAGCAGCAACGGGGAGGAGAAGCAGCAACGGAGAGAGCAGAACGGGAGAGAAGCAGCAACGGGAGAGAGAAGAACAGCAACGAAGGGGAAACACGGTGGAGGGGCCCGGCGCACCTCTGCTGACCAGCCTCACACTGACCCATCTCACTGGCGTGGAAGGAAAGAACTACGTAATTACACACGAATGGCTATCCATCTATATCTGTATCTGTCTGTCTGTTCTTTTCACAACAGCCATTCATTCCACTGCAGGACATAGCCCTCTCCCAATACACTATTTGAGAAGTTATTTGACAGAGTCGCCTTTGCCTGATTGGATGCCCTTCCTGATCAAACCGCAGGTATTTTTACGACCGCCGCGACGAGGAATTGAACTCGGGACCATGAGGGTCGGAGTCCAGTGCTCTAACCACAGGACCATCGCGGTAGTTATTCATATATATATATATATATATATATATATATATATATATATATATATATATATATTCATATATATATATATTCATATATATATATGATATATATATATTCATATATATATATATATATATATATATAATATATATATATATATATATATATATATATATGCACACATACGTACATATATATATATATATATATATATATATATATATATCTACATATACATACGTATATATATATACATTATGACCTCCCATGACGGTAGGCAATCGAGGTTCGTCCAGGGGAACAACTCTTGAATCAGATTGTCGTGACAGTCTTTGAGTCCGATGCTCTAACCACTCGGCTAGCACGGCCTTTTATATATTATATTATATATATATATATATTTTTATATATATATACAAATACACACACACACACAACACACACACACACACACACACACACACACACAGAGAGAGAGAGAGAGAGAGAGAGAGAGGAGAGTGAGAGAGAGGAGAGAGAGGAGAGGAGAGGAAGAGTGAGAGGAGAGGAGAGAGAGAGGAGAGAGAGAGAGAGAGAGAAGAGAGAGAGAGAGAGAGAGAGAGAGATAGAGAGAAGAGAGAGAGAGGAGAGAGAGAGGGGTAGAAAGAGAGTGAGAGATTAAGAGAATCGTTTCTCTCCGGCACCACTCGGCGATCACTCAAAACAAAATTGT
>NC_061841.1:14313610-14316110 GCF_019202785.1 Penaeus chinensis
AGGAGAGGAGAGAGGGAGAGAGAGGAGAGTGAGGAGAGAGAGAGAGAGGAGGAAGGGAGAGGAGAGGAGAGGGGAGAGAGAGAGAGAGGAGAGAGGGGGAGGAGAGAGAGGAGAGAGAGAGATGGAGAGGAGGGAGAGAGGAGAGGAGTGAGAGAGGAGAGAGAGGGAGAGAGAGGAGAGGAAGGAGGAGAGGAGGAAGAGGAGGAGAGAGGAGAGGAGGGAGAGGAGGAGAGAGAGGAGACGAGAGAGAGGAGAGTGGAGGAGAGGAGAGGAGAGAGAGAGGAGAGGGAGGAGGATGGAGAGAGGGAGAGGAGGGAGGAGGAGAGGGAAGAGAGAGGAGGGGAGGGAGGAGGGGAGGGGGGAAGGGGGAGGAGAAGGAGAGGGAGGGGAGGAGTGGGAGAGGGAGAGGAGGGAGAGGGAGGGGAGAGAGAGGGGGGAGAAAGGGAGGGAAGGGGAGAGGGGGGGGGAGGGAGGATGAGGGAAGGGGGGGGAGGGAAGAGGTGGAGAGGGAGGAGGGGAGAGGTAGGGAGGGTGGAGGGAGGGGAGAGGGAAGGGGAAAGGGGAGGGGGGGATGGGGAAGAGGGGGAGAGAGAGGGAGAGAGGGATGAGGGAGAGGGGATGAGAGGGGAGGGAGAGGGGAGAGAGGAGAAGGAGAGGAGAGGGAGAGAAGAGAAGGAGGAGGAGGGAGGAGAGGGAGGGAGAGAGGAGACGGGGAGAGAGAGAGGAGGAGAGGGAGAAGCGGAGGAGAGGGAGGGAGAGGAAGAAGAGGGAGGGAGGAGGGGGAGGAGAGTGGAGGGGAGAGAGGGGAGGAGGGAGAGGAGGGAGAGGGAAGAGGAGGGAGAGAAGGGAGAGGGGGAGAGAGGGGAGAGGAGAGGGAGGAGGGGAGGAGGGAGAGATGAGGGGAGGGAGAGGAGAGCGTGAGGGGAGAGGGAGAGAGATTGAGGGGGGAGGAGAGGGAGGGAGAGGGGAGAGAGGAGTGGAGAGAGAGGGAGAGAGAGATGAGGGTGGAGGGGGGAAAGGGAGAAGGAGAGGAGGAAGAGAGAGAAGGAGGGAGAGGAGAGAGGAGAGAGGAGAGAGGAGGAGGGAGAGAGAGAAGGAGAGAGAGAGGGAGAGAGAGAGAGAGAGAGAGAGAGCGAGACGAGAGAGAGAGAGTTGAGAGAGTGAGTCGAGAGAGAGGGAGAGAGAGAGAAGAGGAGAGGGAGAAGGAGCGAGAGGGAGGGAGAGGAGGAGAGGGAGAGGAGCGAGAGAGAGAGAGAGAGAGGAGAGAGGGAGAGGCAGAGAGAGGATGAGAGGGAGAGAGAGGGGAGGGGGGAGGGAGAGAGAGAGGAGAGAGAGAGAGGAGGAGAGAGAGAGAGAGAGAGAGAGAGAGGAGAGAGAGGAGAGAGAGGGAGAGAGAGGAGAGAGAGCGAGGAGATGAGGAGAGAGGAGAGGAGAGAGAGGGAGAGAGAGAGCGTAGGGAGAGGTGAGAGGAGAGGGAGAGAGGAGAGGGGAGAGAGAGGAGAGAGAGGGAGAGGGAGAGAGGAGGAGAGCGAGAGTGAGGCGAGAGAGAGAGAGGAGGAGCGAGGAGAGAGGAGAGCTGAGGAGAGAGAGAGGAGAGGAGAGGGAGGAGGAGAGGAGGGGAGGAGACGAGAGAGAGAGGTGGAGAGAGCGAGAGAGAGGAGAGAGAGAGAGAGGAGGGAGTGAGGAGAGAGAGAGATGAGAGAGAGCTGAGAGAGAGAGAGAGAGAGAGGAGAGGAGGAGGGAGAGGAGGGAGGGGGGAGGGGAGGTGGAGGAGAGAGAGAGAGGAGGGAGGAGGGAGAGGAGAGAGAGAGAGAGAGAGAGAGAGAGAGAGAGAGAGGACTGGAGGAGGGAGAGAGGAGAGAGAAGAGCGAGAGAGGAGAGAAGAGGAGAGAGAAGAGAGAGAGAAATGAGAGAGAGGAGAGAGGAGAGAGAGGAGAGGAGAGGAGAGAGTGAGAGGAGAGAGAGAGAGGAGAGGGAGAGGAGAGAGAGAGAGATGAGAGCAGAGAGAGAGAAGAGAGAGAGGGGAAAGAGAGAGAGGAGAGAGAGAGGAGGAGAGGAGAGAGAGAGAGAGAGAGAGAGAGAGAGAAGAGAGAGAGGAGAGAGAGAGAGAGAAGGAGAGGAGAGAGAGAGAATTAACATGAAAGCTTTCTGTCCCAACTGGGAACAGGAAGAGAGAGGAGAAGTCCGAGGGAGCCCGAGGGAGATGAGGTGAGAAGAAAATAACAAAGAAAATTAAGGAAAAAGAGGGGCAAGTTGAATTTAAAACCCTGTTTGTAAACCGGGTTTCAGTTGGCGAAAGGGCAGCGAATGAAAGCGATGAAATGCGGCTCACGAAAGTAAGGAATAAGGGCAAGGGAAATCAAAGAGGAACGGAGAACCTCGGTTTGTCCTTCACCCAAAAATTAAAGCCTAAGCCACGGGGGCGTGATCGGCGGTGCCTTTTCCCGTCTGGGCTGCTTAAAAAGGACCCCATCACCCTAGTTGACACTGGCTTCGGTGC
>NC_061841.1:14338610-14346182 GCF_019202785.1 Penaeus chinensis
TATTCTTTACAAAACCTCCTTTTTACTTTTCGTCAATAATTCACGTAGTTACCTATTGAGGGTTTTCTATTTTTGGGTATTTTTTCTTTCCCCCCCCCCTTCCTTCTTGTCATTTCTCTTTCCCTTTCATTCCTTCTGTCACCGCCGTACTTTTTTTAAAAAAACCTGTAGGTCCCCCAGTGCAGAGCCCACTGCGCTTAAGAAGAGATGAGGAGTGGGGGCGGATAAAATAATGATCGGCTTGTCTTTTAAAGTTAATGACCTATGATTAATGTCGTAAAAACCCAAACGGGGAAAGAACAAATGTACTTTCTTTTTTAAAGCATATTTAAGCAATAAAAAGACCCCCCGGACCCGCCCGGCCATCCTGGTCCCCGTTTCCCTCTAAAGGGATAAGGACATCTCAACCTGCTACTAGTCCCTTATCGCAGCAGAGGGACCCGGTGAAAGAAGCCACGCGCCAGCTGCGGGGAAACAGACGGTCGGGAAGGAAGAAGAGGAACGTGATCACCTAACTGATTTATTATTTTCCCTCGTGCGTTGGAAACACTCGTTTTGTATTTGTTTTTTTCTTAAAATGATGAAAGGGCAATAACGATGATGGCAATGTAATGTTATAGGCCATGATGTAAATGATGAAATATTTTATGTAGTAGTAAAAGTATGAAAAATAATAAAAAAAAATAAAAAAAATAAAAAAAAAATGACAAAAATATAAGGGAAAGTGTAAAACAACAACCTGATAATTTACATAAAAAAAATAACAAAAAAACAAAAATAGCTCGTCCTGTAAGCCGTTTGGAGGGATGGGAGCTAGAACGGTTCATGCGGCGGGGGGTTTAAAATTGTCGCCACACACACACAGAGAGAGAGAAAGAGAGAGGAGAGAGAGAGAGAGAGAGAGAAGAGAGAAGAGGAGAGGAGAAGAGAGAGAGAGAGGAGAGACAATGAATGGCGCGGAAAACCCACAAAATCGAAAGGGCCTACATCAAAGGTTCCGTTGGGGCCGACAGGAAAACATTTGTTTTGCTTTCGTTTCATTTCCCTTTCTTTTTATCCTTTTTTCTAACAGAAAGGGTATAAAAAAGACAGACGATAAACGAAAGGGAAAAAAAAAAAATAGTCTTACACAAACCCCCCCCTTTTCCCCCCGAAGTCCTGCGCCCAAACCCTTTTGAACACGTTGCCCGTTTGGGAAACACATGTAAACGCACAAAAAAAAAAAACCTGGCCACATGCGGTGACTATCGTGTGTGTGTGTGGTGTGTGTGGTTTTGTGTGTGTGTTGGGGTGGTGTGGTGTGGTGTGTTATAAAAATATCTAATTATATTTTATTAACAACCACACACACACACCCACACACACACACACACACACACACCATATAAAATATATATATATTTTTAATTTAAATATATATAGTTACGTAATGCTAAGTTATACGTATACATACATACATATTGTATATATAATAAAATTAAGAATTTTTTTATTGTAAATTTAATTAAAATATTAATTGTATATATAAAAAATATAAATATTATATTCTTTTTAAAAAATATATATTATAATATATAAATATAAAAAAAAAATTTATTGTCAAATTTTTATATATTTAAAAATATAAATATAAATCTATAATATAAAAGATATATATATGATTATTAAAATGAATATATAATAAATTTCATATATAATAAAAAAAATAAAATTTCATATAAAATATATAATTAAAATATAAAAAATTATAAATATGATATACACGATTACACATTTCCACACCAACACCACCAAACACAAAACCACTACTACACACACACACACCACACACAACACACACACAAAAATATACATATATATACAAAATATAAATACACACAAAACATATATTTGTTAAAAAAAGTTATGAAAAGTCCCCAAAAAAAATAATCCAAACTCAATACTAAGGCCCCCCCCCCCCCGGCCCACCCCCCCCCCCCCCCTTCTCATTTTCAAACCCTAAAAAATTACAAACCCCCCTTTGTTTTAAAAAAAAAACCGACACTAGAAAAATTTTAAAACGCGGGCGCAAAGAGGGTGGGGCGTTGGCGCATATGGAAAGGGGGGGGGGGGAAAAGGGATGGGGAAGGCTAAGGCTTGGGGGTAGGAGGGGGGGGGGGGAGGCAAAAGAAGATGTAAAAGATAAACCAAGGGTTTTTCTGCGTTTAGAGCAGGCTTCCAAGCGAGTCTTAACAGCGCCAAGTATAAAAAGGGGGGTAGGCGAATGGGGGAGGGCAGCAGAAGGATGATGTGGAAAAAAGGATGGGAGGTGGGGGGGAGAAGAGGGGAGAGAGGGGGAGAGGGGGGGGAGAGGGGAGAGAGGGGGAGAGAGAGGGAAAGAGAGAGAGAAAAGGGGAGAGAGAGAGAGAGAGAGAGAGAGGGGAGAGGAGAGAGGAGAGAGAGAGAGAGAGGAGAGGGCCAAGAGAAACTTGATTTATCTGAAAATCCAAATCACAAAGACCCAAAATCAGTGAATAAAAGAGAGGGAGAAGGTGGGGTGCAAACCGCCAGAGACTGAAACAAAAGGAATGTTTGGGTAGCAAAATAAACCTGTCTCCCTTTCCTGAAAAAAGGGGCTGAAGGAAAGTGAAAAAAGAAGGGAAGAGGAAAAGGGGATATGGGAGTATGGGAGAGGTAAGAGATGGGGGAGGGGGATTTTGGGGAGGGGAAAGAGGGAGACAAAGAGAAGACAGTGGTAGATAGGAAATAAAAAGGAAGGAAAATAAGCTCTTCAAAATCGGAAGCTAAAACCGCAACAAAGCAGAATTTAAAACGACCCGGGCGCCACAAAGACCCCAGGCCAAAACCCCACAGCTGCACCACACATTCCCCCTTCAAAAAAAAACGAAAAATGAGCCTAAAAAGGGTGGCGGGGACAAAATTTCCCAAACTCAAAGAGCCCCCCCCCCCCCAGTTTGCAATTGGTCACCCCTTCCCCGGGCCCGAGAGCCCCCCACCCCGGGGCCGCTGCTCCTGCGAAACGCGGTGCCCAATAAAGGATTTAGAGCCTTCACTTCTTCCAAAAAACCTGTGCCTGGTTCTCCCGCCCTTCAAATTTCCAATTTTGGGGTCTTGATTGAGCTTCTTAATTATTCGACATTTGTCCTTTTCTTTCTCTTACTTTACAAATTTCGCTTATTGTTTTCCTAATTTGTATGTAAACAATTTTTTCCTTCCCTCGTCTTTTTTAAATATTTTTTCCCTCTTCCACTTCTCTTATCTTGTTGAGCAGGTTCTCGGGCGAAATCTCTCTTTCCCTCGCCCTTTGTCCTCTCTTTTCTTCTTTAGAAACATTAACCAACAAAAAAGGAATATATAAAGAGACCCCAAAAAATATCTGTGCAAACAATAATGTGGTGGTGTGTTGTGTGTGTGTGTGGGGTGTGTGTGTGGTGTGGTGTGTTGGTTTTGTTTGTGTGTGTGTGGGGTGTGTTTTTTGGGTTGTGCGTGTGTGTGTGGTGTTTTGGGGTGTGTGGTGTGTTGGCTGTGTTTGAGGGGTTTTTTGGGGAAAGGAAGTACGGTTTTCCTAAAAAAGCCCAATTAACTAAAAATTCCTCCCACTCTCTGCACTTTCCCCTTCCTCCGTCCCGCACCCATGCCCCCCTTTTAAACCAAAGGCAAAAATGCCGCCTTTTTAACGGGAGAAAATGGCGAGAAGAAGTGTCGAGTTTTCCCGCCGGGGAGGCGTGTTGGCTCCCCCGGGTTTAAGCCCCCGCATTGCTGGGCCTGTTTTAGCCAGAGTGGCGCCTTGCTGTCTGAGCCTTTTTAGATGCGAATGTAAACCGTGTCGCCACACACGCGGTGCTGATGACAGCAGAAGCCAGGAAGGGTGTTCGGAAAAGTCGCTAAAAAAGTCTAGAAAAATTTTTTTGTTTCTTTTATTTTCTTGTTTACTCAATTCTCCCCCCCGGTAACCTGTTAGTTTTTCTTCTCGGGGAAATCGAAGCACAATCGGACCCGGGACTCGAAACACGTGTAAATTTTTTATATTCGTGCATTTTTAAATCTATAAAGGTAATGAACACCCAAAAAAAGTTTAAAAGGGTATACTTGAGTAAGGGTAATCAAATAAAATTTGAAGTATAGATGCTAAACATATAATACAAAAAGGGGAAGAAATAAGTAAAAAAGAAAAATGGTGTTGAAAATTAGGTGCATCTTTCTATTTATAATAAATTAATGGCGATAGCAAACGGACGGTAAAACCCCTTTTCCCTCTTCCTTTAAAAAATCTCTTGTTCTCTGTTGTTTAAATCTTATTGTTTCTTGGCAAGTTTCCGAAAACAAAAAAAAAAGCGCGTAAAGTAAATTGACCCTTTTTCTCTTGGGAAAGTGAATGTTTTAGACAGAGGTAACTCTCGACACCATTAAGAAAAACGTTTTTTATCATCTAAATTTTTTTATGGATTCCAGCTTTTATTCCCATATTATATAAAATTTTATATATTAAAAAATATATATTATATACATTAACTTGACGTATCGAGAAAGAAAAGGGAGAGAAGGAGAGAGGGAGAGAGAGGGAGAGAGGGGAGGAGGGAGGAAAGAGAGGGAGGGAGAAGGGGAGGGGAGGAGAGGGAGAGGGGAAGAGAAGGAGAAAGAAGAGAGAGAGAGAGAGAGAGAGAGAGAGAGAGAGAGAGAGGATAAAGATAGAGAGAGAGAGAGGAGTTGGGGGGAGGGGGGGGGAGGGGAAAGAAGAGAGGAAAGAGGGAGAGAGAGAGAAAAAGAGAGGAGAAGAGAGTAGAGAAGAGAGAGGGGAGAGATAGCAGAGAAGAGCAGAGAGAAGAGAGGGGGGGGAGGGAGGAGGAAGGGAGAGGGAGAGAGGGAGAGAGAAGAGGAGAGAGAGAGAGAGAAGAGAAAAAGAGAGAGGAGGAGAGGGGGGAGAGAGAGAGAGAGCGAGAGGGCGAAAAAGGGGAGGGAGGGAAAGAGAGGAGGAGTTCCGGGGGAGGGCCCGGCCCCCCCCCCGGGCCCGACCCAGCGGGGGGCCCGCGTCCCCCCCCCCCAGCCCCTTTTTTTTTTGCCCCCAAGAAGACCCCCAGAGGATGGGAGACAAAATAAAAATAGAGAAACCGCCCCCCAAAATCTGCCCCCCCCCGCCCCCCCCCATGAGCCCCCCCCCCCGAAAACACCACCAGGCTGCAAACCCCACGGGGGCAAGGGGAAAAAGACGCCCGAAGGCCGCAAAATCTGACAAATTTCCCCTAGCGACAACCCCCCTAACACCCTTTTACCACCACCCTCCCCCCTTTCCTTCTCCCCCCCAATAAAAAATAAAAAAAATTTATATATAATTATGTAAAATATTTTAAAAGTCAAAAAATATTATAAATACACTTTTAAAAATAAATATAAAAAAATATTATATATAATAAATAATTGTGTGTGTGGTTGGGTATAGGGATGTGTTAAATACATATAAAACCCAAACTTAAATATATTACTTTAAAAAAAAAAATTATATAAATAAAATATAAATGAAAAAACACACACTATTCATGTGTGGAAATCCCTGTAAAAAGGGCATGTGAAAGTATGAAATTATATATTATACACATATACATATAATATATATATATAAATATATAAAAAAAAGCCACACAAAAACACAACACACACACACAACACCCCACACACACCCCCAAAAAATATATTTTTATATTTTAATCCAGGTTTGTGTTGAGTGTGATTTGGAGTGAGTGAGTGAGTGATGATTGAGTGAGTGAGGGGGGGATTGTAGTGGTGAGTGGAGTGAGTGAGTGAGTGAGTGGTGTTGTGTGGGGTGTTGTGTGGTGTGTGTTGTGTGTGTGTGTGGTGTGGTGTTGTGTGGAACATTTAAAAAATTACGTACCTCGATTCATTTGGGTAGAATACTAAAGCTCTGTACACGAAAAAAAATTTCCCTTTGGGCAACGCTTCCGAAACAGAAGAAACAAAAATTGTTTCCCATGTTTCCCACCACGGACTTCCGGAGTGGCTGAATGTTGCTCCCCAGCAACGCTGATTTTTTTTTAAAAGACTTGACAAAAATTGAGGAGGTTAAAAATAGTTCTTTGTGCATGTAGACTTGACCAGCGAAACCCCCCCCCTTTCCGGGACCCAACCCCCCCCCCTCCCCCCCCCTACCTTTCCCGTGAGCGTGGCTGCAAGGTGTGCGCTTGGGAAGAAAAAATCAAGCTGGGCCCCAAAAAAAAAGTAAAGCCCCAAAATATAAAAATTATGCCACAAAAAAGCCCAAAAAAAAACGGAAATTTAAAAGGTTTCTATCTTTTTGGGTAAAAAGGTTTCTATCTTTGGGATCAACAAACACCCACCAAAGGTTTTTTTCCGTACCACATACCACGCATGGAAAAAATTTTTTGGATCCATGGTTTTAGTGGTTCACAATAAAATTGGTCTCCACAGGTTTTGGTGGTTCCAACAAAACTTTTTTTTCAGATCTTCTTTTGAAGTTCAGCAATGCACGATATAAATAGTGAATTCGTTTTTTTTTTTTTTCCCTGGTCCACCCGCAAAGAGGGGGGAAAGGGAAAGGGGGGAAGGGAGGAGGGAAGGGAGGGGAGTGATGAGTGAGTGAGTGATGAGTGGTGAGTGGGAGTGATTGAGTGAGGAAATGATGAGTGAGTGTGTGTGGTGTTTTGTGTGCGTGTTCGGCCCCGGGGGGGGGGGAGGAAGAAGGGGAGGAGGGAGGGAGGGGGGGGGGGGAGGGGAGGGAGGGGGGAGGGAGGGAGGGGGGAGGGAGGGGGGGAGGGGAGGGAGGGGGGGAAGGGGGAGGGGAAAGGGAGGGAAAAGGGGGGGGGGGGGGGAGGAGAGGGGAGAGAGAGAGAAAAAGAAGAGAAAAGAGAGAGTGCATCGCCGGCCACAAAAGCCGTGGTTCCCCGTCGCGGCCCCGCGCCCCCGGGGAAGGCTACGAGGACCAAACGGCCCGGAGGTCGCAAAAAGAGTCAGTACCCGAAACCCCAAAAACATTTCCTGCTTTTTTTATTAAACGAAGGAAACGGACCCCGAAAAAAAAAAAAAAAAACGTGACAAGACTAAACAGTTTACAAACGAACCAAAAAGTCGAGGGGGAACACTAAAATGGAAATAAACAATGCAATAAAAAATACTCCAACCAACAATTCCATTTCCCCTCCCCCCCCTTTTCCTATAAAAAGTCACGTAAGAGTCTTTTGTTTCCCTTTTTAAATCAAAAAGATAATTTTTTCCTTTTTTACGCTTTTTTCTGCCCCTTTTTTAGTCTTTTTTTTTTTAATTCCAAACAATAAATGTATGTTTTTTTCAAAGGGAAGGAACAGAGCGAGTAACACAAACAACGCAGGTAGGAAAACATAAAAGAGATGGAGGATAGAATGTGGATGGTTTTTACGGATGGGTGGAAAGGGTGGTAGGGAAGAATGGATAGAAGATGGAAGGAGGGGTAGACAATGTATAATGGTAGGGGATAATCGATTATGGATGACGTGGGGGAATGATGGATGTGTGGATAGCTGGGTAAGGAGGGTTTGGAAATTGAGGATGGATAGACGATGGGGG
>NC_061841.1:14346282-14348782 GCF_019202785.1 Penaeus chinensis
CCTCCTCCCTTTTTTCGGGGTCCCAAAAAGGCCTGGTAATATTGGCTCCCCTTTGGTTTTAGAAAAAAGACCATCTGGACGCAGCTTCTTCCCATTTATACAAGTCCGCAACGCCCCCCCGTTAAAATGTGATTGTGGTGTGTGTGTGTGTGTGTGTTGTGGTGGTGGTGTGTTGTGTGTTTGTGTGTGTGTGTGGTGTGTTGTGTGTGTGGGGCCGCCGGCGGCGTGTATGTGTTACTTGAAAATGATTTTTTCAATGGCGCGTGTGAAAATTTGGGGTTGCAAGGTGCAGGATAGGGTCTTTCGGGAAGAAAACAAGGGAGTCGCAGTACCCCGCGAGGTCAGGCAGTGACTGCCAAAAAGGCGTTTTTTTTTTTCCTCAAAACAAAAAAATCCTAAACCGGGGAAACCTATCACAAACAACGTTAAAGGCCTCCTTCAAAAAATTTCCCCTGCAGTGAAGAATGCGGGACTATTTTTTTTTGGTCAGGGTTGATCAAACCTAGGATCAAATTGGGTAATTCATAGTAAACTTTTTTGGGAGAGGTCTTCCCTATGCACTCAAAATAGATTTAGAACAAAAGCTGATTTTTAAACGATTTTAAAGTTTTTTTTTGAGGGGGGAGGGGTTTTCCCAATCCCGGGTTCATGAGATTAAGGAACCCCAGGACTTTTAAAAAGAAAGTAAAGCTAATGAAAACATAACATTAATAAAAATAATAATAATAATAATAATAAAAATAATAATAATAAAAATAGCCTTTCATAATATAAATAATAATGTAATAAAAATGATAAAAATATTTAACAACAAAAACAACAATAAAAATAAAAATAATGGTAATAATATGATAATAATAAAATGACGGAATAAGAAAATAAAAACAATTAAAATAAAATAATGGTGATAATAATAATGAAACAAATATCAAAATAATTAAAGAAGGTTTGTAATGACGAAAAAGCACCAAAAAAAAAATCCCCCCCCTTTCCCAAATCCCCACCCCATCCCCCGAGAGCAGAAGCCCCCCCCCCCCCCCCCCCAGGACGTCCTCGGCAAAACCGAGGGGCGAAGGGGGGCGAGCAGCGCCCGGGACGGCGGCGGACGGCCCGACCATCACCGTTCACCGGGGGGAGGAAATCGGCCCCCCTTAGGCACGGCAAATCCCTTGGAAGATGCTAGACGAAAATTAAAAAAGGAAAAAAAAAAAATAAAGATGAAGGAAAAAAAAATCAATAAAAAAGCGTTTTGAACCTTTTTTGCCATTGATTTTTTTTTATTTTTTTTATATGATTTTAAAAATCTGAATTTTCGATGGGTTCAAGAGATCTCAAACAAGTATCACTCTTCGACACGATCAAGTGGTTTTTTTTTCAGGCGCGGGACGGGTCCCCGGCAAAGAGGGAACCCCTTGCTTTGCACTTTCTTGCCCTCATGCTATAAAGAGAAAAAAAAGAGGGGGAGAGAGAGGGAAGGGAAAAAGAGAGAGAGGAGAGAGAAGAGAGAGAGAGGGGAGGGGAAGAGAAGGAGAGGAGGAGGGGGGGGGGGGGGAAGAAAGGGGGAAAAAAGCGAGGCATTTAAAGGGTTTGGGAATTGCCTGGTTTGGGTTACGGCTCCCGTTTTAAAACGGGGGGTACGAAGGGAGAGAAAGGGGAGGAAGGATGGAAGAGGGAAACGCGGGAAGATTTAGAGACGAATCACAGGAAAGGAAAGGAGAACGAAGGATAAAGCGTAAAACCCATTTTATTCCAAAAAAAAAACATTGTGGTGGAACCGTCTTTCACGTTCCTTATTTTTTCTCCCTTGTTTATAGTTTTTCTCGATGTTTTTGCTATTTTTTTCTTTTCTTTTTTAACTTTCCTCTCCCTTCTCTCGTATTCGTTACAGATCCTCCATTTACTTTTCGTCTATAATTCACGTAGGTTACCTATTGATGGGTTCTATATTTGGTATTTTTTCTTTCCCTCTTCCTTCTTGTCATTTCTCTCTTTCCTTCATTCCCTTCTGTCTACCGCCGTACTTTTTTGTACCTGTAGGTACCACCAGCTGCAGGAGCGCCATCTGCGCGTAAGAAGAGACTGAGGAGATACTGGCGGATAAAATAATGATCGGCTTGTCTTTTAAAGTTAATTGACCTATGATTCAATGTCTGTCAAACAGCCAAACAAGAGGAGAACAAATGTACTGTTCTGTTTTAAGGATACATATTTCTAGCATATAAAAAGACACCCCGGACCCGGCGCCGGCCATCCTGGTCTCCGCTTCCTCTCAAGGCATAAGGTGACATCTCAACACTGCTTATCTAGTCCCTTATCGCCAGCAAGAGGGAGCCGGGTGAAAGAAGCCACGCGGCCAGCTGACAGCGGGGAAACAGACGTGTCGGCGGTAGGAAGAAGAGGAACGTGATCATCCTAACTGATTTATGTATTTTCACCTCGTGGCGTTGGAAACACTCGTTTTTGGTACTTTGATTTTTCTTTAAAATGATGTAAGGGACAA
>NC_061841.1:14373782-14378782 GCF_019202785.1 Penaeus chinensis
TACATACATATATGTGGATGTATGTATGTACGTCTGTCTGTATGTAAGTATATATGTATGTATGAATGTATGTATGTATGTATGTATGTGTATATATGCATGTGTGTATATATATAAATATATATATGTATATATGTGTGTGTGTGTGTGTGTGTGTGTGTGTGTGTGTGTGTGTGTGTGTGTGTGTGTGTGTGTGTGTGTGGTGGTGCGTGCGTGCGTGCGTGCGTGCGTGCGTGCGTGCGTGCGTGCGTGCGTTCGTTCGTGCGTGCGTGCGTGCGTGCGTGTGTATATATATATATATATATATTTATATATATATATTATATATATATATTTATATATATATTATATATATATATTTATATATATATATATATATATATATATATATATATATATATATATATATATATATATATATATATATATATATATGAATAAGTGTATATGCAATGTATGTCAGATAACGCTTAAGTAGTCCGGTAGTGAGATAGCTAGTTAGATTAATATTTATAAAGTAGGATACACACAGCTTCTACCCTTTTTATGCCAACATGCAGTTTTAGTTTCATGCGCATCGTGCTACATAAACAGACACACACACACACACACATTGAACACTAAAAATAGGCGATAGTTAAAATGTCAACCAGGTAGAATGTTACGGCGTCACTGTTATGTTATGATTTTACAGTTTCACGGCATTACTGTGTAATGTATAGCATCACAAAGTTACGTTGTCTCAAAGTTATGGTATAATTAAATCATAGAATAACGTTACAGCTTGGCGTTATGGCATCATAACGTTGGTACTATAACGTTATAGTCTTACAATCAGTCTCACAACATTAGCGTTTTTTTAATGTTAGTGTTGCCACTACACTAACTGTGTTACAGTTTAAGAATGTTACGATGTCACAGCGTTATGTTTACTCAGTGGTAACGTGGTATGTCTGTTGTGGTATTATTGCCTGTATCATAATATTTTGCCCATCACTTCTGACAATTTTCTTTAAGCGTTTAAGACAAGTAAGCAAAATATGGACAGCTATATGATATAGCACTCTTCACAAAATGTGCCTATAATTCCCCCCTAAAAATCTATTCTCTCTCTATGAAAAGATGAAAACGAAGGACTGCAAAAACAACAGAAAACACCCTGTTCGGCGTCATCCCTTGCAAGGATGCGGCCCGCTTCTCCGCCCAGAGAATCCCAGGGCCGCGCAGGGGTCAAACAAGTGCAGACAAACCCCTAAACCTTACATTATCCTTACATGTGTTAACCCTCGGAACAACCGTCCATCTTGCTCCTGTTTTCTGTTTCCCGATTGGGCCCTTTAAGCGGTAACTTCATTAAAAGTCGCGTGTTTAGCCTAGATTTCCACTTATCCGTCCTTTTCAACGAAAAACTTTCCCTAATGTCGATTCGAGGAAGTTGAAGAGGGAGAAAATGGGGGGGGGGGGGGGGGGAGAGAGAGAGAGAGACTTTAATCGAAAATGGGAAACTAGAAACGAAAAATGCCAAAACAAGAGCTTACTCCTACAGAAGTCAGAAGTGATTTTATATTTCCCTTCGCAAAGTTAGCTGTGGCCGATACAAAGGGATTGATTAGTTATTGCTGCTGTTCTCCGTGTTGTTAAAATTTTCACTACTAATACTGTCATCGCCATCACCATTTTTGTCACAAACACATTTGTTATCAAATTCATTAATCCAGTCACTAGTAAGTAATATTATCACAATTAGTGTTATAAAGAAATAACGTACAGCGACATACTAATCAACATGTTCAAGACTTAAAAAAACTTTAGCATTGATTAACTCTAGTGAACCATAATCGTACTAAAATTTAAGCCTTATATTCAATACAACCATTATATTTGCTTTATCCATTATTCAACTTAAACCCCAAAATTAAATAGTATCAACGTCTTCAAAACCTCTTTCCTTCCCTCAAATGTACGACGAATTTAATTTTGCTAACATTCCTCCATCACCATTTCCTATTGGTATCAAATCATGATTTTAAGGTGAATCAGAATTCATGTTACTATCATCATTTATTATCGTAACTTCTATTATATCTATCGAAATTGGATTTGTCATCATTACTATTACTTAAAAAAACATTGAATTTTAAAGAAATGTCTTTTTTTTTAATGATTATCATTATCATTATTCATCAGTATCATACAAACCCATTCTTGTTGAAACAAAATCTGTTGTTATTTGCTCACCGTCAGTAACTTTTAATGGTAAATTCAAATTTCTAAATATGACTTTACGTAGGGAGTTATCGTCATTTCTATGATCACAGTAGTTACTATTGTAAAATCAATCATTTGAATGAAAATGTTCACAATCCAAATTATCATTGCAACAGGCATGACGATGATGGTGACAGTTACCATCGATGCAAAAAAAAAAATCCAAGCCATCACTGCCTTAGCTATACCATTACTAAGACCAAAATTAATCAGTTATCATCATCAACCGCAATCCTATAAAATCGATATAATCATAGCAAAATAGAAGTCTTTCGTATGCTCAACCACCCCTAAAAATCTGCCATCATACCTAGTATTGTCAGCCAGTCACCATTCAACCACCACGCCTCGCCTGAGAGCACTGTCATCACCATCATTACTTCTGCCAACATGGCCCAAAGCCGCGCTCGAGTCTTCGACATCACCCCCTCCGCTGCGACCCCCCACCCCCTTTCCGCTGTGTGCGCGTCTTTTGCCTTGGCCACAGATAGCCCATGTAAACTTAGGTCAATGCGGGTTCAGAGTGCCGTTGTGGTTTGTCCTTCGAGAGACAGACCTTTCGGCATTAAATAATAAACAGGTAAGATTTTTAAGACACTTATTTATGTGTGTGTATGTAAAGCAAAATCAGTACACGATGTATCAAACGTTAACTCTCCGTCGGCGAGGCAGTTGTTTAAAAAGGATCCTGTAAGCAAAGGATTTTTTTTCTAGTTTTATTTTTTGGGGGCGGGTAGGCAAATGATTTCTGTACATGATAAAAAAAATAATAACGGCTTTAAAAACACAAATCCATACGGCAAAAACGAAATTCGTAAAACATGACGGAATTTAATCCAAATCCTTTCTAAGATTCATTCATTTTATTAGCGGATTTTATAAATGTACAAGATTTAACGTGGGTTTATGTACATGAAAAGAGGAATATAGTAGTTGTTAGTAGAGGAAGGTTCGAATTAGATAATCAAATTATAATAATTAACCTTTATATTTCCACTTACCCATTATAAAAAGAATGATGATAGATTAAATTATCACTTATCCAGTAAATTCTCAATCTATTTTTCATCTTTTATGATGCTCGATATTGCTGGATAGTATGTAATGTTGATTTTTTTTATTATTATGTACAGATACACAGCCTTAACACCAACATATCTGGCGCACTATACAACATACCCAAGAAACAGACAAACAAACTATATAGCTATACTATTATCCCAAAACTACCCAAGCGTACGCATAAACATGTACACAAACACGCGTCCATATATGCACTATAAAAAAAAGTATTCGTGTAATGCTCGAAGCACTGAAGGCTATTGTTAATAAAAACATTAATGATAAACTACAGTATAACGTATGTTTATAAAAGTTTAATTCGCTGTACCTGTAACATTATGGAAGCATCTGTCCGAAAACAGACGGAAAGACAGACTAACCAATCGGGGGGATACAGATCAAAAGGTGAAACATCTTGATGTGACACCTTCATCAAGGGATTGATAAATTGATCCCTACCGTGTGCGTCTTGAAGAAAATAATACTTGTACACTATAACCGGATTTTAAAGAAATGGTAACTACCCAGAATATATAAATATAAATATATATAAATAAATCTTATACAGTTACATATCAGTTAGAATACATCATCTTTCCTGTTTCTTGTTTCTTTAAGTTTCGTTGTTTACATCGAGAACGCCCTCCCTTACCCCCCCCCCTCTCCCAATCCATTACCACCTCCTCCATGATCCCCCACGGATACCCCCTTCCCCCGTTTTCTATGTCGGTTACAGACCCCCTCGCCCAAAAGCCGGATTCCTAATCATAACCTGGACGTTCAACCCCCACCTCCTATTCTCCCCCCTTCCCCATACCCCAGTCCCTCCTGATCCCATTTCCTATCCTCCCTGTCCCTTCCCTCCCCCTGCCCCTTCCTATCCTAACTCCACCTCCCCTCCATCCGTGTCATGTTGTTACCTAAACAGCTTGTTATATGCGCCAAATAAATAAAGATTAAATACACACGTGTTTTCTTCTGTATCCTACTTAAAAATAAGTACAAAAATATACACCCTACTGTATCCTACTTAAAAATAAGTACAAACATATACAAATGAATGAAAAAAAGAAAAAGAAAGATAAAATAAAATAAAAAAGGAGATAAAAAATTATACGAAAAGAATAAAGGAAGAGAGATAAAAAAAAAACTGAAAAGAGTAAAGGTACAGAGAGAAAGAACATAACATAAATATATGGATATAAAAAAACCAAGCAAGAAAAAAAGAAAACACAAAAAGAACAAAGAAAAGAAGAGGGATATAAAAAATAGAAATAGGGAAATTAGTAAATATATGTATATATATGCATGCATGCATGCATACACACACACGCACACACACACACGTATATGTGTAAGCGTGCATGTGTGTGTGTGTGTGTGTGTGTGTGTGTGTGTGTGTGTGTGTGTGTGTGTGTGTGTGTGTGTGTGTGTGTGTGTGTGTGTGTGTGTATAATTACACACACACACACACACACACAATATATATATATATATATATATATATATATATATATATATATATATAAATGCGTGTGTGTGTGTGTGTGTGTGCATATATATATATATATATATATATATAGATATATATATATGTGTGTATATGTATATATATGTGTATATATATATGTATATATATCTATGTATATATATGTATATATATATATATA
>NC_061841.1:14393782-14401282 GCF_019202785.1 Penaeus chinensis
AATTCCCGTCTTTGCGCCTGATAATCAACACTTCCGAGTGATCCATTGCTTCCTTGTACTTTTGCATCATACCAATCTATATCTTCCTTGAGGATTTCTCGGGGTTGTTTCTTTGCCTTGAATGATACAATCACAGTTTTCGAGAATTTTGTCTTCAGTGTTAAATTTCTGATGGAGTCGTAGTACTCTTTCTTTATTTTTTCTTTCATATACCAAGGTGATATTGTCTTAATGCCGAATTTGCTATACAGCACAGCAATTTCCGCCTGCAACTTGGATAAAATCTCAGATTCCGTAATAGTCAAATTATTGCATGGCAAGCTGTCTTTTGAGCATCCTTTTAGTGTCTGGTTACCATGTCCTTTTAAGGCACAGTATCGAGCAATGTCACTCTTCGTCAGGGGTCTAGGTGGCAAAACATCAATGGTACCAAACTCTTTCAGTATACGTGTATCGGCACTGCGCAAACCACCACGTCGAAGTGCCATATTGCCACTGACGAGATCGTCACCACACTATAGGCGAGCGAGTAATGTGCATTATTAAGGTAGCATAAGTTTATATGGAAATGCATAGTGACTGGGAATCTTTACGGAAGTCCCCAGGAATCATTCGCAATGACCTAAGTTACCCTATGTTTGATTCTGCCATAATGTCGGATGAACCGAAATGCCCTTCCGTGGGTCATGCGGGTAACAGGCCGCCGCACCTCATCCCAGCGCCGGAAATGGTATTATACTTTAATAAAAAATTGCGAATGGTAGATATTTTTTGATTTGTATAATATTTTGCATGTCGTCATTTAAGCATAGTAGGCGCCTGTTTAGCAACTTGCTGAATGATTCTGAAAAAGTCGGATTTATTGAAACACCCTAGTGTGTGTGTGTGTGTGTACACACACATATATATATATATATATATATATATATATATATATATATATATGTATATATAAATATATGTATATGTATATATAAGGCAGAGATCTAGAACGGCCGATGTAAAAAAAAAAGCCAATTCTGAGATCAGTTTACCGTCGTCATCAGTGCATTAGGTACACCACAAGATCATTGTGTCTAAATACAACTCACTGAAAATCATATATCCCAATGTGTGACTGACTGTAATAAATGGCTGTATTTTAACCCAACAACAACGGATTTATCCACTGTCTCCTATAGTTATTGTGAAATTTGTTACATACAGATGGCTGCAGCCAAGAAGGAGTCTATTAGTAGGACCTAGTGACCGCTCCTGATTTCCCCATTCCTTGAAATTGCGGGAAAATTTACTTAGTATTCTTAATGTTATTTTGATTTTTAAATTGTTATTTAAATCACAGTAACAATTAAAACAAAAATATAATACCAAAGAAACTCCAAAAATCAAGGAAAAGAGTAAACAGGTGAGATAGGTAGGACTAAACTGACTCCTTGGTGACTAAGCACTTGTATTTACAGATCTATGTGTAAACACAATCAACAAATTTATATTACAGTGGGCATGGTATGTATTCTTGTCATCTATGATACAGGTAATATACACACATATTTTAGTTACAAAAAAAAAAAAAAAAAAAGGTGAATGGATTACAGAATTATTATCAAAGGAAGTTTATTTACTTACATTTTTTAGTCATAAAATGGTAGAAAAACTTTAAAAATCGAATTAAGAGGAATTATTTAAATAAATTGTTTTGAAAGTACTACAGCAAAAAATTATTTATTATTTTCTGAATTTCACTTAACAGAGCAAACTTTCAAAGGCGTTTTTCTCAACATTGACTTTTAGGACATAGGCCCTTCTTGTTATCGGGCATATATATATACATACACAATATATATATCTCTCTATATATAAAGACACAAATATATCAACAAACACACACACACATATATATATATATATACATGTGTATATATACATAGACATACACACACACACACACACACACACACACACACACACACACACACACACACACACACACACACACACACACACACACACGCACAGATATTTATATATATATATATATATATATATATATACTGATAATAAATCATAATAATAATCCATCATATAAAAATAATCGTTAATTCTTCACTATTTTCTACTAATTTCCTTTTGTTTTATCTTTGGTTGAAACCATCTAGATCGCACTCCCCTCTCTTTTTGTACGAGTTAGCTTGAAAATCAATGGCAAGTCGGTTACACGCTTATCCTCAGGTTCTGAATGAGCACTAACGCAAAAGAGAAAGAAAACGACGAAAAAGAAATGAAGACAATTGGTGACGAAGCACTGTCTTCTTTTGTTTTTCTTTATATCAAAACGACCGATATTTCCGGCCATGTCACCTATATGAACGTGTGGTCTGATCCTTCAAATATCAGAAACATATGTTAACGTATGTCATTACTACCGTTGAATATCACTCTTAATATTATTGTTACTATCCTATGACTTGAAAAATGAAAGTTCTCTCGTTTCAACCCATCATAGTGACTAAACTCCATGAACTTATTCACAAAGAGGAACCCAAATGTTTGAGAACGATTCGCCTGTTCCAGATTACAAGTGACCTAGGAATACTTACGTACTTTCATTTCTCTCCCCTTCCCTTTTTTTTTTTACAAATTTATATTATTCTCAGACTATATAAAGATCGGTAAATATACATCAGCAAAATATACGAAAGTGTTAATGGGTAAAAGGGCTGTACATTTGGTTAGTGGAAATTAATAACTGCAATATGTCTGCATCTCCCCATCCTATCTATATAAGAGATTCCCAAAAGGTGGGTCGCGAAAACTGCTGTATGCCAATTTGCCAAACGTTCGTTAGTGTTCACATAAAAAAAAATATGCAATGAAGCCATATCTTAAGGAATGTTTAAAGACAACTGACTCAGAACTTTTACAGACAGCTGATTTTGATTCCTTCTCTCTCTCTGTTCTGGAGTCGCAGATGCCATCGAAGGTTTAAGAAGGGGGTTACTTGTGTAAAAGGGTCGGAAAATTTTGGTCCACATTCTGTTTGCTTTATTTTCATATTGGTTTTCAAAACTGGAACACCTGTTAATCAATAGAGATTTAAGATTATGGCTCAGTTTACTTCATATAAACAGACACAAAAGGACCATAATAGTATAATAAAACAAATAAAAATCCTGATATTGCTAAACAAAAAAATCTAGTGAATCTGTTTATAAAGCATGCAGCACCCAAAGAGTGAAAAAATCCACGTTTACCAAAAATGACACTTTTCTTTTCACAAATATCAAAATCAAGAAGCAGAAAACAGGATTTGGCAACTCAAGCGAATAAAAAAAAAGGGGGGGGGGTAGGCTGGAGAGGGGATATTGACGTTTTTCATCAACAATAAAAGCAAAAAAAAAGGGGAAAATGAAAGCACAGTGTACGGACACATTTCCATTCCTTATTTCTACTGCAAATCGCGAGCTCCCAAAGTGTAAGAGTTGAATAAACATTGCTATTCGGGAAGATGAATTCACTACGCTTTAGAGTATTTCCATTTGTCTTCCACAATTGTTTATCAGTTGTTGCAATATTTCCATTTAATATTTAGGCGTCTTTGTGTAACCTATACTGGTGTATGGAAATTATCTACATCTACTCAATCCCATCTTACCTCCGCACCTATTTTTCAAACGCCACACACCAACATTTATTCGTTATAGTCCACCACTGAACTCCCACTGCCACCAACCACCACTCCTCCTCTACCCTCATAAAGTCCTCTCGAAATATCACGGATGAAATTCACTTTCCTCGTTTCCCGCCCGCTCTCTTTCGGCGGCCGTGGAGTGCCAGCAGTTTCCGCTTCGGGAGAGTGACGTCACGGTTCAGGGACGCACGTGCGGCCATTTGAATTCAAAATGACGCGCACCGTCGACGACAGTTACAAACCGTTAAAATGTTGAGAACCCCCAAGCAGCCAACCGGAGCGTCTCCCTCCCTTGCCCTCGCCTTCCCTCCGTGAACCATTCTGAACAATGTCTAGAAGCGAAAAATGCGCGCGCACACACACACTCACAATAAATAAATATACGCACACACACACACACACACACACACACACACACACACACACACACACACACACACACACACACACACACACACACACACACACACACACATATATAATATATATGCTTTATATATGTATAATATATATACTATATATCAGTATTATATATGTATGTATGTATGTATGTATACATATGTATAATATTTATACATATATGCATAAAATATATATGTATCATATATATATATATATATATATATATATAGAGAGAGAGAGAGAGAGAGAGAGAGAGAGAGAGAGAGAGAGAGAGAGAGAGAGAGAGAGAGAGAGAGAGAGAGAGGGAGAGAGAGAAATTGACAATATATTAGCAAACTCATCCGTGAGAGACAGTCTGCACTGTTCGAGAAACAGCACAACAAATTCATGCTTGTACATAAGAATGTGTACACGCCTACTACGAGAAAGCGATACGTTCGCTCGAGAAAAGGCGTGTGGACACAGACACAGACACAGACACAAACGCGCGCGCGCACACACACACACACACACACACACACACACACACACACACACACACACACACACACACACACACACACACACACACACACACACACACGTCTGTCGGAGAAGTAACATGCTCATTCTCCCCGCCGGAAATGGGATGATGAATATGCAAGCGAGACAAAGCGCACAAACGAGCCTCGGCTGCTCGGTCGGGCCAGCGTCCATTGGCGGGCGTGCGTGCGGGCGGGCGTGCGTGCGGGCGGGCGAGCGGGAATGAAGCCAAGGGCCGCCATCCTTACCGATTCCGTTGCCAGCGATGCCGCTGGAACCTGCCTCGACGTCTCTTGATCGCGACTCATTACCGCGCCCTCGTGCTTGACTGCCCTCATTAAGCGCTCATTTGAACCGGGTGTCATCTGTGATTACGGCGTGTTGGGCCAGCGTCCGCCGAGTAGAGCGGCGTTACGATGGTACTTGCTTTTCCTTAGTGTTTATGGAGGAATCTGGTATCACAGCGGTGGGCAAACTTTTCAGAGCGAGGGCCGCACCTTTTAAAAGATAATACAGCATATAGACAGTATAGAACCATCGGAAAATGGGGAGTAGATTTCTGACACTAATAAGGTCAGCCTCGATTCAAGCACAAACATGTTGACTAAAAAAAAAAAAAAAAAAAAAAAAAAAATCCTGCAGGCTTCCGCGGGACGCAGTTTGCTTATTTCACCAACAACTTTTCAAGATCGGGTACGCCTTTTTTTCTCGCGTTCTTGTAGTAGTGCGGTTTCCATTTTATCACAAACTGGGCCTGTTTGATAGTCAGTATTGTTTACGTTTCCCATTTACTTTCTAACTGCTCCTATTATTGCCTTTGCTTTATGCTTGTTTCGAGTCCATCTTTGCCCGTCTTACTATGTTAGCACATTTGCTTGCCTCTATATTCACCAAAGTGCTTGTCTGTTACTTTGTTTCGGATCTCACATTTTCTTACTCTATTCATTCGTTTATTTTATTCCCTGTTTGTCCGTGTCACACTGGACTAGCTGCCACAATATATGCATGCTTACGCATCGTTTCACTTGCATAAACCAGCTTTTCCCTTTCCTCTCTCTCTCTAATTTCTATCATCCTTTTCCTCCGCCCCCTTCATCAAAGCCGCATATTTATATTTCATCCAATAACTTCTTCGTCAGTGGTCTATTTTGTGGGTGTCTGTTTGACTCGCGTTCCCTTGCCAGGCTCACCTCTGTGATTTGTGCAGTCTAAGGCCTAAAGGTCTTCTTTATATTCTAAAGAATCTGCATTTATCCTTAGAAAGAAGATGAACTAGATCTGTATTGAAGGCCTAGTCCTCGTAGATATACAAGGTATATAAACATGCGTAAGCGTAAGCGTATGCGTAAGAAAGAGAAAGAGAGAGAGAGAGAGAGAGAGAGAGAGAGAGAGAGAGAGAGAGAGAGAGAGAGAGAGAGAGAGAGAGAGAGAGAGAGAGAGAGAGAGAGAGAGAGTTTTTTAGTATCTGTTAGTTATTTTCGTCTCCCATTTTTCATTCGTCCGGTCTTTTAACTCCTACACCATCCATTAGCGATTGTTCTGTCATTTTGTTCTCGTATCAAAAGTGTCATCTGCTCTTCCTCGTGTCAAACACTGCAGATACTCGACTCGCTCTCGGACAAGCAAAAAAAATATGGCTGCCGTTGTTGCCGCAGTGTACGACCTGTGACAGCGCCAAATGATTCTTTGCTCTGGCCCTTTTTGCCATTTGCTTTTGATTATTCTCTGCGCAGGTTTTCGAAGAATTCGCTCCTTTATTTCTCTCTTTCTGTGAATTTACATTTTTCTTGTTGCAATGTCTCTTCGCAAATGCATTGCGCATTGCCGGCCGCCGTTCTCCGCACTGGTTTCCTTAGTCGGCCAGTGCTGGAGGGAGCTCCGTGTATAAATAAACAGGGAAGAGTGGCAGGATTTATCTTTTCATTTCTATTCTGTATTTTCGCATCGCTCCAATCTGCACAAGCATTGTTTGCCATCCCCAACAAAGTTTACATATATATCCATCGCAAGTGTTTTCGTCTCCATCTGTCTCCCCACTTCGGGTTCTTGGCAAAAGAAATAGAAGTATGAGCGAGGAACGTCCATGTGAAGGCACACCGTCGAACGCAAGCAATTGGGAAAGTAGTTAGAGCAAACAGGCGATAACAAGTCATCCATGTATATTATCAATTCTTTGTGAATTAGTACAAATAATACATGTTGGTGTTTGTGATCTAAGATACATATATTTGTGTGTATGTGTGTGTGTGTGTGTGTGTGTGTGTGTGTGTGTGTGTGTGTGTGTGTGTGTGTGTGTGTGTGTGTGTGTGTGTGTGTGTGTCTATACATATATATATATATATATATATATATATATATATATATATGTGGTAGAAAAAACACAATGCACAAACTTGATTTATTGATGATGAAACAGCAGTTTCGAATACTCCCGGATTCCACCTTCAGGTCTGAAGGTGGTGTTAAAGAGGGGAGAGGCAGCACGGTGAACACGGGCTGGTGAGGACAGATGAACAGACGTGAAAGGAGGTCAGGTCAGCTCGGAGGATCAGGCACACTATGCGCAGGGTGGCCGGCATAAGGGAGAAGGCGGAGGATGTGGGAAGCGAGGAGACTATCGGCAGAAGAATGCCGCTGTTCAAGTTGAAATTAGGCAGTCGCTTTATCAAGGAGGATTCCACCAGTCTCTGACTGCCTGTGTCCCACTGATGGCAGAAGAGGGCGTTGTTGTTGTGCCCCTAAGATAAAGCGTATGTATTTTGAGACAGACAGACAGTCTCGCTAAAGTACTGCTTATCAAAGGAAGAACAAGGAACAGCAAAGGGAGGGCTGGTGTGAACCAGGTTGCGGAGTGTGTTCACCTTTTGAAAGATCAGCCTGCAGCTGAG
>NC_061841.1:14413782-14421282 GCF_019202785.1 Penaeus chinensis
CCTCTCTTTACCTCTCTCTCTCCTTCTCTCCTCCTACCTCTCTTCCCCTTTATCTCCCTCTCTCCTCCTACCTCTTTACCTTTCTCTCTCCTCCTCCACTCTCTCACCTTTCTCTTCCTCTCTCACCTTTTTTTTCCTCTCCATTTCCTCTCCCCCTTTCTCTCTCCTCTCTTCCCTACCTCTCAAACCTTTCTCTCTTTCCCCTTTCCTTCCCCACCTCCTATTAAACCTTCTGTTTTCTCTCCCCTCTCCTCCCTACCTCTCTCACCTTTCTCTTCCCTCTCTCCTCTCTACCTCTCTCACCTTTTTTCTTCCTCTTCCCCCCTAACCCCTTTCACCTTTCTCTCTCCTCTCTCACCTTTCTCTTCCTCCTACCTCTTAACCCTTTTTCTCTCCTCCTATCTTCCCTTTCTCTCCCCCCTCTCCTCCTCCTCCCTACCTCTCTCCCTCTCTCTCTCTTCCTACCTCTCTACCTTTCCTCTCCTCTCTCCCTCCTTTTCTCACCTTTCCTCCCTTCTCCCTTTCTTTTTTCTCCTTCTACCTCTCTCACCTTTTTTCTTTCCCCTTCCCCTACCCCTCTCACCCCTTTCTCCCCCTCTCTCCTCCCACCTCTCCACCTTTCTCTCTCTCTTCCCCCACCCTACCCTTTCCCCTTTTTCTCTTTCTTCCCCCCTACCTTTTCCCTCCTCTCTCCTCCCCCCCCTTCTAAACTTTTCTCCTCCTTTTCTCCTCCCCCCCTCTTCACCTTTCTTCCTCTTCCTCCCACCTCTCTCACCCTTTTTCTCTCTTCCTCCCCCACCTCTCTCACCTCTCCTCTCTCCTCCCTACCTCTCTCGCCTTTCTCTCTCCTCTCTCCCTCCCTACCTCTTACCTTTCTCTCCCCTCTCTCCTCCCTACCTCTCTCACCTTTCTCTCTCATCGCTACCTCTCTCCTCTCTCCTCCCTACCTCTCTCGCCTTTCTTTTCCCTTTCTCCCCCCAAACTTTCTCTGCCCGGAATTTACGCAAATTAATTAAATAATAATGCTAAAGCCCCAATATAAAAATCATTTGCATCATAAATTTTTTTGATTTTTTAAAAAATTTAAATGCACCTCGTCACACTTTTCTAAAACGAAGCTATAATATGGATAGCAGTTGAAATACGCACATAAACTGAATAACAGAAAAGTGAAAACAGTGAAGAGGAAATAACAATAAAAAGGTATTAAAAAATCCGTTTTCCTAAAAAACTATAGGGGAAATGGCGAGAAATTTTATTAACGGGCCAGCCAGAAAATCACGCATACCACTTAAAATGTTGATATATACAATAAATCTAAATACAAAACAGATTTTAAAAACAGCCCTACTTGGAAATTTGTCTAATGTGTCCGTTTCCTCATTTCTTGCTTGATTGCGCGTTCTCCAAAATCATACGCGATGCTCGGTTGCGTGTTGGGCCCTTTTTTTTTCATCAGTAATATGCACTTAAATACAATTAAATTTACTATTTAAAAGTCTGCCTATTAGTTGTAAAGATTTTAACTTCAGAAGTTAGCAAGTGAATTTAACGTTTTGATAAGCAATTCTTATTCATTCTTAGATAACGTTAAAAAAGTTGGGAGACAGGACTGACTTTTTAAATTTCCATAAAAAATTTATAACTTTTTAAACCAAAGCGTGCTGCACCCTGAGAATTTTTGGGGTTTTCGTAAAAGGGGAAATTGGGCCCGCCATTTCCAGGCTTTTTAAAGTAAATCAAAATCTTACCCAAAACTGTCAGTGTCATTACGATTGTGTCTTCTTCTTGCAGTCATCCTAAAGTTTTCACCGGTTTTCCCCATGTATTCCTCAAGTGCAACAACAGATATGTATATAAATTTATGAGATTGTTTTGGGGTTTGCTCTCATGTCAAAAACAAGTAGAAGAAACAACGATCCGCAGAAAAACCTTTACAAAGGCGCGGACGGGTTTAAACAAATCACCAATCACGACGTTTTTTGTACCCTTTTGGGGGGTCTTCTTACCCAATCCCCTTGGACCTTTCCTAAAGGGGAAAATTTTAAAGTAATTGCAATTATTCTTATCATCAACACTTCAATATTTTACAGTAACTTCTAATTAAACCTTGGTGTCTCCCCCACAAAAAAAATTTTCCTTTTTCCCTCAATGAAATTTATCTAACCCCTATCTACAGTATCGTTTTTCCCCTCATCTTATTGCATAACTAAACCGTCAAAATTAATTTGCCATAATTTGCATGTCACCAATCGCGTCAAAATGTTTTTAATTCAAAGAGCGACTTATTCAACTCCACTGTATTTTCTCATCACTATAATTTAACTTATTTATGTACAATTTTGCCATGTTTTTTTTTAAATCATTTTACTGGGGTTTTTAAAAAGCAGAATTAGTTTTTTTTTTTTTTATAGGAAAACGTTTAAATGTTTAAATTTTTTTTTTAAAACAATAAAGAAAAAGACTCAAGGTCATATAGCCTTTCTAAGGGTTTTTTCTACAATAATGCTTTGCCTCACCCAAAAACTTTTATCACTAGTAATACGTCCCATTTCTTTAGCATTTACCATTAATTACTTTAATTTTTTAACAGATTTCCAAATATTTTGTATGAACTTTTTTTTTCCTGAATTGTATAGTTAATCGCTGTGATCTTCTAATTATGTAATAATGTATGTTTTATATTTTCTAACTTTATCTTATTATCACTTTTTATCATTCGTGTCTTTAGAGATCAACCCTTTACACCCTTTTCGGTCTTAATGTTCACAGAGTCTAAATGAAAAGGTTCTCAAAACTGTACCTTAATTTTTCCTTCTGTTAAAAAAACCCCTGTCAGAGCAAATAAGTGAGCGATAATAAACTGGGTATTCAAAATCTTAAAGTAAAAAGCCGCCATCTACTTTAACTAAACCATAAAATAGCAAAAACCTCCTTTAAAAAAGGTTCCCACTGTGCCCAAAGAGTAAAATACTGCCAGACCACACTGCAGGACAGCAGCCCAAAAAGGTAAGACTAAAAGAACATTTGTGATCAAAGAAAACACGTTTTAAATATTTCTTCTTGTTTCTAGCTTAAAAGCTTGAGTGACTCTAATGCATTCACTCTTTGTAAATATAAGGAAAAGAATTGCAATGAAAATTCAATATGGATATGATACTAAAACACTACAAAACATGTATAATGTATTTATTTTTTTAATATATTTTATATTAATATTAAAATATAATATTAAAATATTTATTCTTAAAAGATATTTTATATTTTATCATATATGTTTAAAATTTATATATTTTTGAATATATTGAATAAATATGAACATATTGTATATATTTCTTTGATATGAACATCTTTATATATTTAAAAAATTTAATAATATATCAATTTTTGATATTTACACACACACACAACCCCACACACCCACCCCCCCCCCACCCCCCCCCCCACCCCCACACACCACACACACACACACACAAAAAAAAAAACAACAAAAACTATATATAAAATTTTTTTTTTTTTTTATTTTATATCCCAATATATATCTATATATATATATAATAATATATATATTAATATGTACAACCCCCCCTTTTTTTTTTTAAAACACACACAACATATGTGTATGTAAATATAAAATATACACACACACACAACACATTTATATTATAAAATATTTATATATATATAAATATATATATCTTTTTTATATTATATTTTTATATTTTAATATAATATTATTATATATATATATTTTATATATAAATATTTTATAATAATTTTATACAAAATTATATACATTTATATATATTTTATTATATTATATATTTATATTAAACCCACACACAATATTATATACACATATATTTGTTTATACATTTGCAATACTGCAAATAACATGTGTTAAAAAGATAGGAAAACTCCCCCTGCAGAGAGCCCCCCTAGTCTAAATTATATGCACAAAAAATCTTTCTAGATAGTAACACGAAACAAAAATGACAACTAGCGTCGCTCATGAAATGTTTGTAATACATCTTTATGTTAATCTAATTTTTATCTATTCTTCTGCATAAAGGAAGGAGGGCCCCGGGAGGAAAAAGGGCAGGGCCCCAAAAGCTTTTTTTAAAAAACCCAATTTAAATATTTTTAAGATCAACCGAAAAAAAAAAAGTTTTTGATTTGATTTTTTAAAGTTTTAAAAGGGGGAAGAGAAAAAAGGGGTTAGAGGTGAAGGAAAAAAAAAAAAAAAGGAAAAACGGGAAAGGAGGGAAGGGAAGGAGAAGGGAGAGAAGGGGGGAAAGGAGGGGGGGAAAAAGGAAGAAGGGAGAAGGGGTAAAGGGGGGAAAGGGGGGAAGGGGGGGGAAAAGGGGGGGAGGGAAGGGAAGGAAAAAAGGGGGGTTGGAAAAGGGGGAGGGGGGAGGGGGAAGGAAAGAAGGGATAGAGGGGGGAAAGGAGGTAAGGGGGAGGGAGGGCGGGAAGGAGGGAGGGAGGGACGGGGAAGGAAGAGGAGAAGAGGGGGGAAAAGGGGAAGGGGGGGGAAAGGGGGGTAGGGGTGGAAGGGGAAAAAGGGAAAGGGATGGGGGGGGCGGGAGGAGGGAGGGAGAGGGGGAAGGAAAAGGGGAGAGGGGGGGAAAGGGGGAGGGGAAGGGGAAAAAAAGGTGAAGAGGGTAAAGGAGGGAAAGGAGAGAGGAGAGGGCGGGAAGGGAGGGGGGAGGGGAGGGAAAGGAAGAGGGATGGGAGGGTGAAAAGGGGGGTTTAAGGAGGGGTGGGAGGCGGGAAGGAGGGGGGGGGAAAGGGGAAAAGGAGAAGGGAGGAGGGAGGAGGGAGGGTAGTAGGAATGGGAGGGAGGGGGGGGGGGGCGGGGAAGGGGAAAATGGAGGGGAAGGGAAAGGGAAAGGGAAAGGGAAAGAAGATGGATAAAAAAAAGGGGGGGGAAAAGAAAGAAGAAAAGAGGGATGGGATGGAAGGGATGAAAGATAAGAGGGGAGATAGAGAAGAAAGGAGTGGGGATTAAAATAGGGAGAGGGGGGAAGAGAGGGGGAGAGAGAGATGGGATAGAGGAGAGGGAGAGAGAGAGGGGGGGGGGAAAGAGAGGGGAAAGAGAGGGAGAGGGAGAGGGAAAAAGGGGAGGGAGGGGGAGAAGAGAGGGAGAGGGAGAGGGGGAGAGAGAGAGAGAGGGAGGGGAAAAGGGAGAGAGGGGAGAGAGCCGAGAGAGGAGAGAGAGGAGAGAGATGGGGGAGAGGGGGGGAAAGGGAGGGGAGAGGGGAGGGGAGGGGGAGGGGGAGGGGGAGGGGGAGGGGAGGGAGGGGAGGGAGAGAGGGGAGAGGTTTGAGAGCGGAGAGAGGAGAGAGAGAGAGGAGAGAAGTAAGAGAGAGTGAAGGAGAGAGAGAGAGGGAGAGAGAGAGAGAGGAGAAGTTTTGGGGGAAAGAGAGAGAGAGAGAGAGAGGAGAGAGGAAGATAGAGAGGGGAAAGATAGAGAAAAGGAGAAATAGAGAGAGGGAAAAGAGGAGAGGGAAATAGAGAGGGGAGAGAAGAGAGAGGAGAGAGAGGGAGAAGCGAGAGAAAGGGGAACAGGGGAAAAAAGAGAGAGAGAGACAGAGAGAAAGAGAGAGAAGCCAGGGAGAGAGAGAAACAGAGGAGAGCGAGAGAGGAGAGGGAGAAGGAGAGAGAGAAGGAGAGAGAGAGAGGAGAGGAGAGAGAGATAGAGAGGAAAGAGAGGAAGAGAGAGAGAGAGATAGAGAGAAGAAAAGAGAAAGAGAGAAGAGAGAGAGAGAGAGAGAGAGAGATGGAGAGAAGAGATAGCGAGAGAGAGAGAGAGAGGGAGGGAGGGCGGGAGGGAGGGGAGGGATGGGTAGAGGGAGGGAGGAGGGACGGAGGGCGGGAGAGAGAGCGGGATGGAGAGTGATGATGAGAGCGAGAGAGAGAGAGATGCGAGAGAGATGAGAGAGAGAGAGAGAATGAGGAGAGAAGATGAGAGAAATGAGCGAGAGCCGATGAGAGGAGCGCGAGCGAACGCGAGCGACAGAGAGAAAGAGAGAGAGAGACATGAGAGGATAAGAGAGATGAAGGACAGAGAGAAAGAGAGAGAGAGATAGAGAGAAGATGAGAGAGAGAGAGATGAAAGAGAGAGAAGACGAGAGAATATGAGAGAGGAGAGGCTGAGAGGATGAGAGAGGATGAGAGGAGAGAGCGATGAGAGAGAAGAGAGAAAAGCGAAGAGAGAGGGCCCATGAGGAGGACGAGAGGAAAGAGACGAGGGCAGAGAGAGCGGAACGAGAGGAGCGAGAGAGAGTGGCGAGGGCGGGCGGGAGGGATGGGAGGGAGGGAGGGACGGGAGGGACGGAGGGAGGAGAGAGAGAGGGAGAGAGAGAGAGACGAGAGATGGAGAGAGATAGATGAGAGAGAGAGATTGACCGAGGAGGAGAGAGAGAGGACTGAGAGAGAGAGAAAGAGAGAGAGAAGCGAGAGGAGAGAGAGACGCAAGAGATGCGACCAAAGAGAAAGCGAGAGGAGAGACAGAGAGGGATAAGTGAGAGAGAGGACAGAGCGAAAGAGAGAGAGAGATGACGAGAGAACAGAGAGCGAGAGAGAGAGAGAGAGAGAGAGGAGAGAGAGCTTTGATGAGAGAGAGAGATGAGTGAGAGAGAGAGCGGGAGAGAGAGAGAGATGAGAGAGAGAGAGAGATGAGAGAGAGGGAGAGAGAGATGAGGAGAGAGACGAGATGAGAGAGAGAGAGGGGGGGAGGGAGGGAGGAAGGAGGGAGGGAGGGAGGGGGAGGGAGAGATGAGAGAGAGGGAGAGCGAGGGAGAGAGAGGGAGAGAGAGATGGGGAGAGATGGGAGGGAGGGGGGGTAGGGAGGAGGAGGAGGGAGGGAGGGAGAGAGAGAGAGAGAGAGAGAAAGAGAGAGGGATGGAGGCGAGAGAGAGCGGGAGCGAGGAGAATAAGTGCGAGAGAGAGGGAGACGAGAGGCGAGAGAAAGAGAGAGAGATGTTCTGATTATCTCCACGTTTGGGGGAGTTGAGGTTCCGAGATAGGCTTTCCCCAATCACGGTCTTTCTGCGAGCTACTACTGATGAGATGATTCTTTGCCTTGATTTAGTGAATAGGTTTGCTTTGTTGTGGATTTTTCCAGACGGTACCGGCTGTAATTTTATTTGAGATTGCTTCCCATCATGCGGAGTCGAAATGTACTTGGCCTGTGCACTTTTTCTCAGAGGTTAGTGGGACATTTCTTGACTAGAAGTTTTCTGATGAAACGATTGTGTGTAACTTTTTCTTCGCGTTATAAGTAGGATTATTTATTCACGTTCGTAAACTTCTTCTTAACAGTGCTTGAAAGTTTCTCTTTGCGTGTGGATTTTGAGAGGTATCAATTCTGAGGTAGTTTCGAGAGGAAGGAGAGAGGAGAGAGAGACTGAGAGAGACTTGAGAGATAGTAGAGAGTGAGAGAGAGTGAGAGAGCGAGTGAGGGGAGGGGAGAGAGGTGAGAGAGAGAGGGAGGGA